>NW_014039856.1:13709-41345 GCF_001186125.1 Sphaeroforma arctica JP610 | reverse complement strand
GATCCCATGTCGCTTAGCATCTTTGAGTGCTTCTACTACGTTCTGGTGCTTCAGCTTATGCTGTTGCTTTAGCCAAGCAATAATGTTTTTATCCTTCCACTCTTCCAGAATAAAGGTAGGGTGTTGAGAATCCATTTGCGTGGTCTCTAAGTCTGTAGTATTTTCAGACTCCTGTCCTGCTTTTGCATGAGTGTCAGAATCGCGCTCATGTGCGTTGGATACACCTGACTTATTAAATAGTCGCATTATAGGTGTATACGCTTCAGGATTGTCTTTCACTAATCCCTTTAAAAATGAGGTTTGAAAGACCTCGGGCTTAGGCTTTATGTTATTAAACAGAGTCCTAGCTAGAGACTGACGCTTCTTAACAGTGTCGTTAGTAGATTGTATTTCTTGTGCACATACGTTAAATGCTGTGTTGCCTTTGAACTGCTTAACGTTCAATTGGGTAGAGAGTGGAATCTCTGATTCTTTGACCTTGTTAAGGAAGGTCTCAGAAGGGGTTCATTTGGTTGTTCCAATGAAACCTATACGACATATAAAAGTATGTCTCCATGGCGTCTTCTGTACGGCTCGGGTACCCTGATATAAGAAAGTATCTACTTCCCTATCTAAATATATTGGCTCGCATTGAATCATGCTGATCAATTTATTGAGCCATGGATCTTAACTCCGTAATGGGCAACACAACGTGATGGTAGCTTTATGTATATGAACATAATTTAATAGCTGGGCAATAAACTGCCATGGTGGATTAGCCCACGCATTATGTTGGGAGAGGTCTATTTGAAAGGCGTCTCCCATAGGATGATTTAAAGTTCTGTAATTCGACAGTTGTGCAGTATGATGTGCAGCAAACATATCTATGGTATGTGGCCCATATATCTTTTGAGCCAGTTCAAACCACCTGGGATTGCACTTCCAGTCAGTGGCTAGTAACTCACGTGCGGATTTATTAAAAGTCTGGTACGAAGCGTGATAATATATCCGGTAAATGGTTATGTATACCTGGCAGATGTTTTATATCAAAATGAAACTTTGATATTGTATCATGCCAGCGACTCAGTAATTGCGAGTCGGGTTTCATCTCTTTCATATATTGAAAAGATTTCTGATCACACATCAGCGTAAATGCTGTTCCGTATACGTAATCTCGGAAGTGTGTTAGAGCTGTCACTATGGCTAATAGCTCTTGTTCAACAGTTGGATAATTGAACTGTGAAGCATTCATCGCTCGACAAAAGAATTGTATATATCTAGGTTTGTTATCTATAACCTGATATATTACTCCTCCTAGGGCTAAGTCGGAGACGTCCGTTGCTATTTCAAACGGCACGCCAACGACTGGTCCTTGCCATCTCTTCCTGTAGTTAGGGTTCGCCAATCTAACTGGTGTTCCACCTTACCGGGGTCGATTTTAATACCTTCCCTAGATATACGGTAGCCAAAGAGATGTATTTCGCTCATTGCGAGGTGGCATTTCTTCTCGTTAATCGTGAAGTTTTGTTCGTTGAGTCTCTTAAGGACTCGTCTGACTAATGCGGCATGTTCGCCCTTAGTCTTAGAAAAGATGGCAATGTCATCTATATAGACTTGCACGTTAGGCATGTCTGTAAACATTTCTTCCATTACTTGTTGGAAGAATGCTGGTAAAGAGTGCAACCCGAAAGGTGCACCTCTGAACCGGTAATGTTTGCCTTTCCACGTAAAGCTAAAGTATTTACGGTGGGGTTCATATACCTGCATTTGATGGTATCCTTGTGTAAGGTCTATAGTTGTAAACACTGTAGCACCTTCCATCCTTCGCAGTAGCTCTTTAATACGAGGTAAGTGAAAGCTATGTGTCGAATAATTTATTTATCGGGCTCATATCTAAACATACTCTGACTTTTTAAAACGATCCGTCAGAGTTATGTTGGTCTACGGCTAGCAGCGCCAAGTTAACTAGCGTCTGTTGATAGTTAATTTCTATCACACCATCTGCTAGCCATTTCTCAACTTGATCTTTTACCACAGCCTCGTGTCTCCAGGATACATAGTTCCTTGAGGGACACTTTAACTGCGTAAAGTCTACCTTGGTTAAGTCAAGGCTGATATATCCGTCGTTAAAGCGGTATTTTGCCCAATCTGTGATCCTTATCTTCTTATTTACTAGAATCAGATCCATGATTTTGTCCGCAAAATCTGCCTTCGCAATTTTGGTCTTCTTGATCAGAGATTCAATATCTCGTGGTGATCGATGTACGTCCGTATTACTGTATGTACAGCCTGCAAATAATCTGTATAATCTGTGCCTTAGCTTTACATCCAACATACAGCATCCCAACCGTACACTATTCCATAGCCTAGGGTCTCTTTTATCCTGAGAAAACTCATGACCTTTTCCACAAGATACGTGACAAGAGTAATGCCATATCAGACGACATAGATGGTATGCACTCAGCTCTTCTACTGGAATGTAATCCTGTTTACACAATCTACATCCAACTGGCTCGATGTCCCAGTCACTCCCGAAGACGAAGTTCATAACAACAAAAGGTATGTAGCCGTCTTCATATGAAAAGGGGGCAAGCACATGCGTAACTGAGCCTATATACACACAAATACACAATATCCGTTGTAAAATTATTTGCAAGTTATTTTACAGTCACTTATCGTACAAGCTATTTGGGCGGGCTCCCGTTATGATTGTGAAATTACAACAACGGGACGGCTACCCTCTGCCATATCCCGGCAAAGTCCGGGCTGTAAATGCCATGTTTAAATGTTTACAGCTCCTATACGTACATTGTGATCTATTTATTTTATTGGATGCAATTGCAACGAGTTAAAAAAAGTAGAGTTTAAAACCAGACCCTCCCCCCCCCCCGCCCTTCACCACATATTTTTTACAGGGGGGTTTTTTTTAAACAAAACAAATGACCAAAATATTTTTATCTTTCAATAATTTGCATATTTGCCCTCTAATAAAATTGAATTTTGGTCATTTGTATTTTCTTTTTCTATTGTTTTCTCTTTTTTCAACAAACCAATTTATAAAACAGAATCATAGCCTTCTAAAGTTTAACAGAATAAAACCAATTTTTGAATTGTAAAAACAACAGTCAAGCATCTATGGAAGATATAAAATAATTTCATTGGCGGCAATTATTTGCACTTCGGAAAATTACACAAAAAAATCATTGTATGTAATATCATAGCCTTCTGAAAATAGAACAGAAGACTATGTTCTAGCTAGGTCTCTCTTGGCTATGGTATAAAATAATTTCAATTTTCATAGCCTTCTGAATTTCTAAAATCTGAGAATAATATTGCTATTTGTTTTAAATTCTGTCATTTTGTCCAGGAATAGTTGATTACGTGGGGTTTTAAGACATTTTGGGCGCCCAGATAACACTAACCAATCATATTAGAACCGGCAGTGGGTCATCAAAACGCACGATGGTACGATATTTATGCTTTTTTGCTTCGGATGATGCCACCGTAGTCCATACGGCCTACGCCCGCACTATAATCTAAATATATTTATATATCGAGAATTCGAGAGCAATAATAGCACCGGGCCTTCTCTACGTGAGAGTAGTTTCCCCGCACCAGCGGCAGCGGGTACATAAATACAACTGTAAGCCGAAAGGCCTTGAGCGGCTGAGCACCTTGAAATTGCAATTCAGTGAATCTTCATTCTTTTCGACATATGTACAAGAGAAGTCTGCGACAACATTTGCCCGCTCATTTTTAATAGAAAACTTTAAGGAATCGATTCCCTTTAATTGCACTAAATATATAGCACAATGTGTCGACACGTATCTGAAGAGTACAGTGAAAAAATTGGTGCGTACGAAAAATACCACACTGAACATGGCGGTGACATACAAGCACGCCGCGATATGTATGCCGACATGGTTAACAAGTATTATGATCTAGCCACTGACTTCTATGAATGGGGTTGGGGCACGAGTTTCCATTTTGCGCATCGGTTGATAGGCGAAACACACAATGAAAGCATAAAACGCCACGAACATTACTTGGCACATAAATTGAGACTGGAGCCAGGTATGAAGGTTCTAGATGTCGGCTGTGGCGTTGGTGGCCCGTTACGTGAGATCGCATCATTCTCCGGCGCTAGCATCACTGGTTTAAACAACAATGCATACCAGGTGAGTAGAACAAGAAGTTGTGACTCTACAGAATGTTTGTTTGACTCCAAAATGCGATGCTCACACTATTTGCACTAAAGTTTATAGCTGTTCATAATCTCGGATATGTAATCATTGTTGAACTCTTTTTTTGTAGATTCAGCGTGGCACCGCCTATAATGTCAAATCGGGTCATGATAAAAGCTGCGATTTCATGAAGGCAGACTTTATGCATGTTCCCATGCCCAATTGCTCCTTCGACGCCATCTACCAGATTGAAGCCACCTGTCACGCCCCCGATAAGTTTGCCTGTTATGCTGAGATTTTTCGCTTACTGAAGCCCGGTCAGGTAAGACATATGCAATGGACTCTTAATGTCAATACTCTGCTTCAACGTGCGTCTTTATAAGATAGATCGCCTTAAGTTATTCTGGGATGTAAATTTCCATTAGTTAACAAGCACCGAAAAATATTTACTTCTGTCTTGTTGGCTTTTGATTTGTGCCCCATCCCTAGTGCTTTGGTGGATACGACTGGTGCATGACGCACAGATTTGATCCCGACAATATCGAACACGTCAAGATCAAATCTGACATAGAGATTGGCAATGGATTGCCTGATGTTCTCACGACGAAGGAATGTCTAGAAGCTCTGAAGAAGGCTGGTTTTGAGGTATGTGTATATTTTAATAAGAGTGTTTACCTATAGAAGATTTCTTTGATTAGTCTATGAAGAAATAATGCGAGTATTCAGCGTTCAATCTTCCCCACACATTTATCCTACTTTGGTTGACACAGATTATCGAATTTGCTGATCTTGCGGATACGGCCACCATACCATGGTATGAGCCCTTTCAAGGTAGCTATTACTCTTTGAGTAATTTCAGATCATCAATGATTGGAAGGTTCGTTACGAAGTACTCGATTTGGTCCATGGAGAAGCTCGGTCTCGCCCCTGAGGTATGCAGCTATTGCTAGTGGTGACCCCCAATACACATCTAATCCTTTTTCTGTGCAAATTGTAGCCTATATACTTAAAGGTATGCTTTTTACCTGAGAGTAGCCGCGAGTAGGTATGGCTGGTATGTTTATCGATATTGAGTTTGGCTATTGTCAGCTACTGATTACAATTGATTACCCGCGTTCAATGTACGATTAGGGCACCGGGCGCACAGCTGCCATACTCGAAACGGCAGCGCATGGTCTTGTTGCCGGTGGGGAACAAAAACTGTTCACACCGATGTTCTTTTATCTAGCCAAGAAGCCAATGAGGTGAAGTAATTTGTACATACAGTAGCTATATTAATCCGGAGAATCTCGCGACGTTCTCTCCCCAAACGTTGCAAATGTATGTACGAAAGCGAAAGCTGCATCGATAGACAACAATGTAAGACCCGATAGGTCAATGATGGATTAGTATAGTAGAATTACATTGTCCAGCAATTGCAAATGCCGTGGAAGCAGGTATTTACTAGCAAATAACTCGAGCGTGGCCAGCGGTATTGCGCACTAGTTCTGTCATTTTCTAGTGGAGATCGAAGTAGATAAAGCCACTGATTTAAAGCTGGGGCCTTCAGGGAGTTGCCCTGAGATCCATTCTATAAAGAATGTCGACCCCGTTGCGACAACGGAGTGTAATCCTGTACAATTCCAACAGAATATAAATATCGTATATCGTCTATATCGACCTTAACTTAATTACTTTGGAGAGTCATTAGCTGGCAGGTCAAGAGATATATTTCTAATTTCGCATGCGGTACAAATACATTTACACACCTCACAAGCACCCTCAAGATCATCCAGCAAAACTAGCTTCAATTCCACGAGAATGTATCGTTCACAGTCGTACGCAAAAGTATGAAATAATCTCTAAACCATCGAATTCAGACCGAACACGAAGACAATTTTGGACTATGCCATTGTGTTGGTCCTCAATAGCTCGCTAAAAGTAATATCTGTGTCATGTTTGTGCCTTGGGATACACGGATGCTGCGTGATCATTTTATACATCGTACGTATATCGTCATACAGCGTATACACGTTATAAATAGCAGTCCGATAGACACCTATGCAGAAAGAGATGCCAATTTTGTGACCGGTGTATTCACGCGAGGAACAGCGCACAGACAGTGAAACAGAGGTTTATAATACTATCGTATTTGTATATATACAGTAGACGTATATATTCTCAACGTACTGTCTCATAGAAATAGTTCTACACAGAACACGTCTACGAACTCAGTGAAAATCAACAGCTACAAAACTACAACCTACATATGGCACGTCTATAGCTTCTATATATATCAACAGCTATACCGCTACAACGTACACGCAAAACATCTACGAACTCTATTGTTATAGAAGATCAACAGTGACACGACTATCAACCTAAATAACGGTAAATACATACCTAAATTGACATAGCCTTCTAACATGGCCTTCATTTAATGTCATACAAGAGAAGGCTATAAAAATTGAACACTATTTTTTTTTACATTTATGTATATAGTCATAGACTCATAGTCATAGATGTACTTTTTTTATTTATAGAATATCATGATGTCTGTCTAATATCGGTATTTGTGTCGTGTGAGGATTACGCGCCAATTTCTGCGGAATCAATCTAATAATTGTAAGCACAATTCACCCGTGTCGAAAAAGAACTTTAATACAAAATGTCGTTTACTCTACTAGGTCTGTAATTAAAGTTGAAACTTGGCAGCAATTGTATCTCGATTTATAGATATATATTCCAACTGCTCAATTAAATGTGTGTTATATTTAGTCTATATTTTGTTTTAAATCAAGGCTGTGTTTCATTTTAATTATATATCTATATTATATATAAATATATATATATATATAACGGAAGGTCAGAAGCCACCCGAAAATATTTGCTGTAGTGCCGCCTTCAAATAACTGTCACGTACGTGTAAAACTGGGGATCTTTACGTGATACTATACATAAACGGATTGAGCCGGCAACCTAAGCTCCCTGTTGCAGTATATGCATACTAATACAGTAATATTGAACTAAAGCATGGACTCGTGAATATATACAGTGTACTATGAATAGATAGGTAGCTGCACACAGATATGAAGCACTACACTGCGAATCGGCTTTCGAAGCGGTGCTGAATAGACGAACGCGACACTCCTCGTATACTATCACAGGCAATACACTGAAAGGCGACATATGAGCAGAGTAAAAAAAATAGGCACCGTCTAATATTAGAAGTAAGCTATATCGGAACAACACCTAACATCTGTACAGAATGGCATGCAGGACTAAATGCGATGTTTGTGGCGCGCCTGCAGTTTTTGCGTGTCCGTGTCAGCACCGATTCTACTGTACTAAAGAATGCCAGGTAAATTATTGTATCGCAGTGGTTTAGATTAATGTGAGGAGAGATGATCTTAGACACATCCATTCTATGGGATCAGTATAAGTTCGAACAGGACTTTATAACTTAGTACAATATTTTCTTCTTTCTTTCTCCTTTCTTCCGATTTACAATATTCGGCTGTAGCATTGTGCCGGTACAGTGGAAAACTTGTTAGCCTGAATTTGTGTGTCCAGCTCTGTGGATATTCGATATTGACAATAATCTAGTGACTCTTATGGTTGATGATGATGAATATTAGTTATATATATATATATATGTATATGTATATATATGTATATATATATGTGTGTGTCTGTGTCTGTGTGTGAGTTATACATATATATATATATATGTGTGTCTGTGTGTGAACTCTACTTTTTTTGCTTTAGCTATACATTTGCACATACATATATATATATATGTATTACATATATATATATATATGTGTGTGTCTGTGTGAGTGATATATATATATTGTCTGTGTCTGTTTGTATTCCTGCATGCATGTATGTATGTATTTGTATGTGTGTCACTATAGAAATCCACATATCTACACGTAAGAATATAGACATATGTACGCAAGCGTCATCAAGCATACACGCACATACACACATATACACACATTCGCACACGTACACTCATATATATGTATATTTATATATATATATATATGTATATTTATATATATATATATATGTATATTTATATATATATATATATATGTGTGTGTGTGTGTGTGATCTTCTCATCAGCTACCTCTTGAAGTGTATAGTCTCAAAATTCACGTGCGTCCTCGTAGGCACACACTGCTTCAATGATTCCATGTACGCGAGAGAGTCCTTGAATTCTATTTATAATGTGCGATGAAGCTTGTCTCCCCGTTAAGGCGCCCTGTCTCCAGGCTATGGAAACAGGAGTATTTTCATTTTCTCATGTGCCACGGATTGTTCTTGTGTGCTTCTCGTATTTGTCGACTCATTCGCATATATTGAATATACAAGTTTCTATCAGCGTAGCTTGTACCTGTGCCAAAGGCCCCTGTGTTTACCCGCATGCTGAAATGAGTATATTGGGGTACTCACTTCTTCATATCATAGGTTTTATATGTTTTACTTTTCCATTCTTGTATGATATATACGGTTTCGTTACCGATCTTGAATCTATAGGTACACTGTAAGTGTGCCTGTATGATTTTGACTGGTGATATCTGTTGTTCACATGTACTCCCACCCCATGGCATCGGATGCATTCTGCTACGCTTTTGCCACCCGCGAACCTCTGCTTAGTTAAACATGCAGACAGATATCGTTTATATGAGATTTTTTTGGGCACACGTGTGGAGTCAATATTAATGCTAGGAAATTTATTATTCGTGCAGTCCCGGTTAGATTGCACTTACAACCAATTTATTTCTTTTGCGTAGATATGCTTTTATCAGGTGCGTGTTCTACTTATAGCACTGATCTCGTTACACTTGCTCCAGCTTGCTCATATATTCTATTGTGCTCAGCCAAAGTCCTACACGCAAAGCTCGAGTACAGGTAGTATCTCGCAATTCAGTGTGCTTACCCAATCATCCTATCCATTAATATCTGTACCATGGACAATGCAGTGTTCTTATCCAAATATTCCTCCATGAATATTTCTATTTCAGAGAACCAACTGGCGGCGAGATGGCCACAAGGATAACTGTGCGCTGCGTTGCGGTCGCGTTGCAGAAACAGCCAAACTCAGAGAAGCTCAGAATACCTATACCACTGAGAGTATTCCGTCCATCAACGCACGACGAACTATGAGAGGATCTGACACCAGGGGTCAGGTGACCCAAGGTATGGGTATGGCCGATATCCAGGATGGGGATACCAGTATCATGGAAGGAGCCAGCATTTTGAAAGGGGCTCGTTTAGAGGAAGACTTCGGCCGTGGAGGGGGTAGTCGCAATAGCAACAGTACTCAGCCCACGCGTGCGTCTCGGCGTCAAGGTGCGGCTGTGACATCGCAATCTGAGAGACCGCCTCGCACATCGGGACGAGAATTGGAAGGGAAAGCTCCCGCAGACCATGTGCAGGAAACACACACTCGTGGACCCGCTAGTGGCAATGCAGACCACCACACTGTTGTTCACAATGCTAAGACGATAAGCACTACAGCCACAAAAGCAAACGGCAGAGAAGACGTTAACCATAAGTCAGAAGGCAAGTACAAACCCCGACAGACACGCGCTGAAGCGGCTAGAAGTGCAATTACCGGGCGGTTGCGCAATGCCGGTAACCGGAACCCTGGATATGGTGGAAAAAGTGCACATCCACTGACACCGAAAAAGAGCCCTGGGTGGCGCAAATTGAGCCCGGGGCCTGGTGGGAGTGGTGTGAGTTCACTCACACCCAACAATAGTGAGAAGGGGGGAAAGGCTGCCGGGATAACAAAGGGAAGCGGACACGTGGATATGAGACACAGGCGCGCACTGTCTAAGCCCAAATCGAGCGGGTTGTATGGGAATGGAGTGTCTCCGGCGATCACTGACACCGTACCTTCTGCTGCAGGAAAGTCGCGAGCGCCACTTGTCGCAGTGAAGCAACCACCGGTCGTGATAGAAGTAGAGAAAAAGGTACAACCAGTCATAGAGGAGAAGGCGCAGCGGGAGAAGAAATCACAAGCACAACCTGTCGAGGACAAGATAGTTCCATCTGTTGTGGGAGAATCGGTGCCAGCACAACCGGTAGTAGAAAAGGAGGTACACCACAAATCCAAATACAAGCCCCGCACCACGCGAGCTCACGGGGCTGCACCTGAGATTGATCTTACGGCACCCCTGCCAGATGAGAAGGCCGCTCAGATCTTCCAAAACCGGCCGAATAGGCCAAATAGGCCTGGAGAGACTCGAAAGGCCAAACAGGCTGCTAAGAAAGCAGCCAAATTACCCGTACAGTCGCGTGGGGATGCTGTGGCGGATGAGAAGACTGAGCGGCATAGTCAAACGGTGAGCACGTCTAGGGAGACCACAGGTGTTACCGCTATGGACGTAGACGGTGACTCGGGTTCGCCGAATGTTAGAGCTGATGCCAGTGCGGCGGGGGAAGGGCCTGTGAATACTGGTATCGAGTCAGAGCTGGAGAAGCCCACGAGCAAAGAGGTAGCTCTGGGAGAGATACGAGATACACATGGGCCTGTGACAGAGGTACCGACGGTAGCTGTGTCTGTGTCAGCCCATAAGTACAGTCCAAGGGCCACCCGTCGTGGCGCGAAACGAGGAAGGACGGCCGATATAAACAGCGAAGTTAGTGGCTCGGCTCGGTATAGTAGTAGCAAGCGGCTCCGTAAAACACTGGAGAGTGCGATGGACCTACCTGATAGACACAATGGCGCTGAGGTATCTATGTCTGCAGGTGATTCGAGGGCGTCTGTAGGTACCGCAATAGAAGTTATAGTGGCGGAAACGCAGACAGACACGGCACTCTCATCCACAGTGCAGTCTAAGAGGGCCGCAAGCAGTCCTAGCAAACAACAGACACAACCACATCTTAGAGATGGAGTGGATAGCCGTCGCAAACGGCAAGCAGACGGTCGAAACTCGAAAGAGAATGTGGACAACGGAACAGCTACTGCTCCCGTACAACAGGCTTCAGACAAGAAAGTTAACACTGAAAAACACCTTGGGCAAGCGAGATTTGACGGGCGTGACCTGGCCAACAGTGTACCACACGCGGCGGGGAGAAAGAGGTCGCCCAGAGCATCTCGCAGGGCAAATGCATCTCGCCAGGTACAACCATACGTTCAGGAGGCAGTGTCTGCGGGTATGGAGAAGGTATCACATACAACTGTTCAAGGTAAAACTAACTCGGATACTCCCGGTTCTAAAAACCCCAAAACGGCTACAACAGCAGTGGTGAATGAGGCTCAGAAAGACTCGTCGTTAGGAAGTGAGCCTCAGAAAGACTCGTCATTAGGAATTGATGCTCAGAAGAAGAGGTCTGATAAGGCTCAGGCAATTCGGGCCGCAAATGGGTCTGGCAACGCACTATACCAACTGCCCCGGCCACAACCAAAGGTCAGACCACTACCCAAGGCACATACCCAGAAATCCAGCCGTAGAAGTGGCGATAAGGGAAAGAATGGCAAGAAAGCCTCTAGTAAGTGCCCGTTCAGTGATCAGGTCACCGCTACCGACAATGTAGCGGAGGCTAGGGTTGCTCAGAAGTCCGCTCAGCCGGTCAGTGACACACATGGTCAGACGGATATACCGATGTCAGTACAAGATCTAGCATCTGGTACCAAAACCGCGTCTGAGACGTCCGATGCTCAATTTGTAGGGACCCACGAGACGTTATCAGCCGCCGATGTGAATGCGCAAGCGAAAGACACAGGTAGTGAACAGGCGAATTCTGAAGCCGGTAAAACTGCAAGTGGGAGCGCTGGAGTTGCGCCTGTGGCAAAAGCCAAGGTGAAGGTCGTGCAGAAGCATAAGGAGTCAAGCAGTGGAAAGGAATCTACTCAGCGAGCAGTGGGAGCGAATGGCATGCGAGTGAGTAGCCGGCGTCGTCGGAATAGAAAAGGAACTGTGACGGTGGACCTGGATGGGCGGGAAGTATCGCCCAGAGCATATGCAAGTGCCGAGCGGCAGGCACAGGCTGAGGCCGAGATAGAAGAGGATGAGTACATATGCCGCATATGCGATATACGCTTTGATGAGATGTATGAATTGGAGTTTCACAACCAGCTCCACTTCGACGTTGTAGACGATTTGTGGGTCGATCCTAAGGCTGAAAAGGCATAGAGACACGTGGGAAGTCTCACACGGTTCACTAAAAGAAAAATATGGCCTTGGCATACACTTGAGTGGATATGGCTTAATGTGTCTTGGCCGTGCTATCCAGACAACTCAACTGGTATTCCATGGCGTAGGACATCGGTCTGCCGAAGTGTCCTATCGGCCCTTCCTTTATTGCCGCCTGAGCTGTCCGAATCCGATTAAATATGACTTTCAGAAACGGCTTTCGATACAAGTTTACAGTGGTTTTGTAGAGGTACCCGGTAAAGCACTTTTCTGAGAGATATGCGACCATAAATATAGAGGGACAATCAATAAATACTGGATTGAATTGAAAGGGCCATTTGTACCACCAGCTTTGACTCCAGGGAGGAACCATAAATTTCAAATAGATGATTACGTAGCTATAGGGATATATAAATATCATAAAAGTGACGTTAAGTTCAAACAAACGAAAAATATATGAAGATTTTGATATTTGTAGGTGCGTCTGTAAAATTTGTAAATATATTCATCTATGTGCTGGATACATCATGTGAACCATGAAGCCTTGCAAAAATCCATGGAATTATATCATACCAATCAAGGCTGTGAGATTCGAGGTGTACAATTTTTTTTATAAAACGTAGGATATACCCAAATATTGACTTTCATTCCAATGTTGTCGCTGTGCAATGTACACAACTCCACGCTGAGTTGGTCACAAAAAAAATCTGAAATCGCATTGTTATTCTGTACCCATGTACAGCCGTCTGGTTTTGTGGGTTTGCAACTCGACACTGAATCCAGAGACTTTTAGTTAGCGGAACCACTGTCCGCCATATGCCAACAAACGCGTTTGCTCGTGTTGTGTTCAAGAATTTCGCTATTTTTTATCTGGTGCATACTTAATTCACCGTTTCGTACTAATCGTCGCCCAGTCGATATGGAAGCGTGGCTATTATACCTGGGCGGCTGTGATAGCTCAGGGTACGTTTAGAGCAGGGTCACATTCTGTATTCAGTATTCCAGGACATACTTCTTCACTCCAGGGTGTTCTGGGATAAATAAAACCTACATATTAAATGGCAAATTAGTCCCAAAATACACACACAAGTAGGTCACGAACTATGTGAACACTTGACTCGAGTCCTCTCGAGTCCTATCTCTCTCTCTCCCTCTCTAACTTCTTGGTCTAAGGAAAACGATATATGTATGTTTCTTTGAACAATTTTGATATAGCGTTTTTCAATACTTCCCCTATACTGAATTTGTATCTTCCTATTTTTAAAGCTAAGAGTGTTTGCATTTTAATAACATGTACACCAATTTAACTGTAAAGATGCGAGATAAAGATTTGCTCACCTATGTACATATACATATGTTTAACTAGCGTATACGATTTCGTCAATATGAGAGTTGCAGGTCTCAAACCATTGATAGACTGTATGCGTATTGATGTATGTGTCTTACTTCGCAGGGACTGTAGCTATGGACGCACGTTTAAAATACACACACATTGCACAGCAGCATGCATCAGAGATAGTGCTCGAACGTAGTTACAGTTTCCTACAAGACTGTGCTTCGTCGCCGAGAAAGATACAGAGTGCCGACAATGGTATCAAAACAGTGCTTCTAGTATTCGACGAGTTTAGGGTGGGTGGGAAGCTCGTGTATTAGATAAGCCAAAAAGCCAAAAATCTAAATCCCAATTCTACAGGATTCCCAATACCTAAAAAAATTGCTCTGGACATAAATACTATATTCCTGATACTAGATTCGTCAGGAATCCGGCAAGAAACTGGTACCTGCTAACCGGAGTCCCGCGTGAGAGAAACGTTTAAGTGAAAATCTGAGTCTCGTGAAATATTAAATAAAAATCACAACTGAAGAATTGGTGCGCTTCTCTCAATTTGGGCTTTTCTTAACTGAGAGAAGCGTACTTGAGAAGAGGTGCATTGTTTTCTTCGGTCGTACCTTTACAGTTACGCTCGACACTATAAACACACAACTACAAAAACAACCACCTTTTAAAGACTTTGACGAACATAATCTTGTTATTGCGTTGTTCGTGCATACAATATAGAATGAGCCCTAATGTTCATAAAGCTTTTGTAGTAATGACCTGGAAATCGAGCACATAGTAGCACCACCGGAGGCTGAGGCGTAAATTTAAGCTTTGCAAACGGAGTGATATTTTGACAAATAATGGCCTATGACACCGACTATACAGTGCTAGGCTGTGTTAATCTTGTGATCGACAACCGTTGGCAAGTTGGGTTTGCAAAGGTATTATAAGTATCATAGCGCACACCCACGGCCGTCCAGATTGTATTGGATGATTCGGCTACGAAGCTTAAGTGTATTCCGCATAGCATCGTGCGTAGTTGGGTTGATAGAGTAATTCTTATAGCAGCACTATTGACGAAGACTTATTACCGAAACAAAACTAAGATTCAGTCACGTAAATTGTGCAACCTGTTAGAGCAGTCACACCAGCCCGCCAGTGTGCTGAAAGGTTTACAGATGCTGCACAAAAGTAACCAAGCATTAATAGATGCGTATCTAGATAAACCAATTTATACTAAATTGATATTCTTTGTACAGCAAGTATACCGTACATTCGCCGAGCAATTCATACTTTTTCTATAGATAGTACACGAACAAAAGATCATATTACTGTAACTTACTATCGAACAGGCACACACCAAGATATCCCCTCTCATTTTTGACATGAATACGAAGCAAGTCAGAAATTGGATAAGTGGACATATGCATGATATCACAGCCTTTCCGTGAACACTAGTATGGAGCGACAATATCGGTTTAGGACCGCTTGTATCGAATTCGAAAAGGAAATGGTTAACTTTACTTCGTAGAATTATGTTCGAACATATACAATATTCACGCGAACATTCTATCAAGATACCAAAAGAGTACGAAGACAACAATCCTATAGCGTACTTATTTGGCGTGTTTGAAGAGGTACTATGTATTACTAGTAGCGCCCAAGGCACTGTTGGCTTCACGTATACAGATAGAGGAAGATGTGCACTTGCACTTTAATAAGTGTGAATTTCTTTCATATGATTATACTGTAATTAACAAGTTAGCTAACATTACGAATACAGACAAACAGAACTTCGATGCGTCCGGATATACACAGAGAGCTCGCGAGCAATAGACTCGTGGGAGTGTGGATTTAAACTATACTACAACTACAACTGCCTACATGAAGTGAACGAGAAGATGCTGCTCGTGTACGTGAATGGTGGTGTATTGTCTATGCGATGAGATTTATAAATGTGATCTGTGTATTCATTATAGGTAAGGATCCTGGTGACGGGCGACAAGGTAGTATTATCTGACAATGATTCTTTTTAAGCGTATTCAGTAGGTTCTAGATGAAGAGAACAAGAAGGTACTACCCATGAGCGTGAAGGGTGTGATGTACTATGGTCTATGCGATAAGACTATAAAATGGGATCTACGTATTTTACGGGTAAAGATGTATCCCGGTACGGGAGACAATGTGGTACTATCTGTCAGTGATCCCTTTTGTACGTAGCCAGTAGGTTCTAGATGAAAAGAACAAGGAGGTGTTGCTCATGTGTGTGAGAGGTGATGTATTAAGGTTTGTGTGATGAGATTTTTAAATGTGATCTATGTACTCATTGTAGGTAATTCCCATGGTACAGGCGACAAGGCAGTACTATCTGTTCGTAATTGCTTTTGTACGTACTCAGTAGGGCTGGCCGCTGATAAACTGAAAGGATTTAGTCCTTGCTACAATCGTATGGGCTGTGTGTATATCAGAGCAGTATCAGAATGTTAAGTTTGAGAGCAACTGACAAGATACGACCAAAGGAAACAATAGACCTCTTCTTTAAGTACGATTGTCTCAGCTAGGTAAAAGTCCTAGGCTGAAGGACTCACATTGAGGCTCCATTTTATAATTTGTGTTTCTACACTAGACTCTGATTCTACTTGAGTGCTTCTCTCTCGGTGTCCCTGTATCATCTACCGGTAATCCAACTCAATTTCTGATGACTCTAATATCAGGAATATCGGATTCGGACCCCAAAACTCAATAATTGATAATAGCACAGTTGTGAGTTTTGTATTGCTTTTTGCTAATCTGGTCTCTAGTTACTACACTCCCCTTACTATGTACTTCTGTGCCTGCGTAGGATATTACAGTACTGAACTTTTTTGAAGTTGGAGTTTTGTATATGGAAAAACTTGTCCCTTAGGGGTTTAAGATTAAAAAACTTGCCGCTATTATCTATTCTAATACGTATATAGTCCTAATTAAACTATTTTTATGATGGAATTTCTTAACAACGCACAGTCTTGACCTGTGCTCTCGGTTGATATCAACTTGACTTGAGAAAACGCATCTCAACAGTGTATGGTTCTACAACCGAGTCCTTGGTACATATCCTTCTGGATTGTGGGCGGAACATGCTTCAAGGTGAGAAAAGTGGGAGTGCTCTTCAGTATCAGTAAAACTCGGTTAAGCGTGCACTTCCTGTTGCTCGCTGATCGTTCATCAGTGCTCGTTGCTGTTGATTTCGTCGATTGGGGTTGTCTTCGCTTGCGTCCGGTGCGTTGCCGGTAATGTGTAAAGACATCAACTTCTGTGATGTCTGTTTCATACGTCCAGATACGCTCCCCATCTGTATTGTGCGTCCTCAGCTGGTTGTATGCGGCTGTTGGGAGTAAATTCCTTCGAAGCATTGGCCTTCTTTACTAGTCCGACTATTTCATCACTGACCTAGTTAGGATATTCTGAGGCTTTAGATTCGTGAAGGTTACAAACAAAATACCCGTTGGCCCCCTTGCCTACTATTTTGTATGTTTCGCCATGTTGCTGTCATTTTATTCATTTCACCTTGACAACAAACAATTACATTGCTCCCTTCCTGGGAGTGTACGTACTTCTTTTTGGTATTTTCGGTGATACGTTGAGCGCATTTTCTTTAGGTATTGCGCAGCATTCGTGTCTAGCTTTGGTATGATCGACTCTTTTAGATTTACCAGTCGCGATTCCCATGGTGCTCTTGTGCCAGGTGCGTCTACTGATGTTTGGAAATCAACTAGGTGGTTTCGTCTCATCTCCGTCCAAAGTACATATTGAACCGAAGTGTTCTATACCTTTTTGATAAATTTATGTTGGGATCCACTAGAACGAGAGGAAAATGTAGAACACCAATTGCTTGGATTTTGTTCAACGAGTTTCCTTTTAATAAGGGTGTGAGGTCTCTGTGTTATCACTCATTGGCTCCCATTACGTACTAGATTGGTATGCTCTGGACACTAGGTGCCCTGTTCCGTTTCTATGTCTTGTGGGAAGCCCTGTTCATACATGATTGGAAATAGCGTTCTTGCGCCGGTTGCCGCTGATTTCTCCATCACTGGTCTCATCTTTTTTTTTATGATGAGTGTACATCGAGCCTTACTAGAATGTACGTGTTACCTCTATTCGAGTCTATCAAGGGACCGGTAGTGCCCACTTGAATTTTATCGTCGTGAAATGCGGCGTCCGTGGATTCTATCGGATGATAGCCCTTCTTATGAATTTGGTTCTTGAGATATGGTACATACCCTTCAATGTACTAGTTTATTTGTTCTTTTTGGAATTGAACCTAGTGTCCTTGCGATGGTTGCCGCTGATTTGTCCATTATTGGTTTCAGTTTGGCATATGATGAGTGTGCATCGAGCCTAATTAAAACGTACGTGTACATCTATTCGAGTCTATCAAGGGACCGATTGTAACAATGGGGCTGCTGTCGATTATGACGGGTGATAGCCTTTCTCGTGAATCTTGTTCTTAATATTTGTATACGAATCCCAAAATTCAGTATTTGGTAATCCTGCGGATTTAGGATTTGTATTGTCTTTTTGATTATCTGGTCCCTCTAGATGCTACAAGAACGTATGATAGGAATTGTATCAACTGGATCCACAAATGGAAAGAACACACGAAAAAAGAGAACTAAGGGGAAGATGAATGCCAAGCACTCGTTACAAAGTTGACTGTAGGCTATACAGGGATGAGTAGAGATTTACTGTGTGATCATACACACATATAAACGCGCCCTGTCTCCGCTCACCACTATAGGTGAGTTAGATTGATTTAGGATTATGTGCTATCCAAACCAACTAGTATCTAGTTCGTCATTGATATGCGTTGCAATAGCCTTTGGCACAATGTAAGTTAAGTCCTGATCTATAGTACTAGGCTTGCTTTGCCAACAAAGAGATACCGAAGCTTTGTGGTATATGTATCCCATGGTTGGCTAAGTCGAATTCCGACGGGGATATAACCCGATCGTGCAATGAATTGACGGTCGAGTAGCATCAAATTTTCCTTCATATTCCTCTCGATATATATTCCCACGCGAGCTATTGATTTATCATCAGTGGCACGTTGTTGCGAAAATGGCAACTGCCCGTTCTGTTTTTTTTCTGGGAGTACATACGTACATAAGATTTTATCTCCTAGCTATCAGACAGACCTTTAGTCATATAAATGACACATGAGTATTATCTGTGCCAACTCTTATCCAAAACCACCTACAAAACGTATTTTATTTCCACACATTTCATTCCTCTACTATGAATTCCACTATCTGTTGATACACCGTAGCGCCCTTGAGCAATATCCGATTCGGAAAATTACATTGTGTTTGATAGTTGTAAAGTTCTTGTATTCCCTGAATGATGCTGAATATAGATCGTTAAATACACATACGTGTGACTCAATCTTTCACTTTGTACAGACGTCGGTATAGAGAGCTACATTATAATGCAAATCTAGTCCTTCTTTGGTGCGATCAGGTGAACAATTAGCTGTTGAATACTTTTGAATATCTTGCTAATAGCAATACGCACCAATATTTATTGCAGCTAACGTTTGCAACCATGGTTCATACGAGAGTAAGTATGTGTATTTCTTTACCACTGAATTCGCCAAAGGATTTTATTTATGTTTTCATCGTCGTGCTTGACAAAACTATTATTATTGTTTTCGCCGCGCGAAGTTGTTACTTTAAAAATCCTATCTTTTGGGAAAAAGATTGAAAAGGAGTATACTGCTGAAGTCTCTAGCCATTGCACTAACCGATGACTAGCCATGCATCAGGAATCGCCGGCTTGCCTACATCAGACTGGCAATCTGGTTGGCTACTCGGAGGAAAAACTTGGCAAGGCTACTAGTCCCTAAGAACATATTTTCAGTTAAGCCATTTCGCTACTGAAGTACTCAAATATATATCAGTGGAAATTAATAGGCCTTTTAATAGGCAATCCAAATATTTAATTTGAATAATAGAAAAGGAATTTATGAATAAAACCTTTAGAAACCATTTGGTAAACCTAGTTTACCTAAAGCAACGTTTATATGTATAGAATCTAATATGCAGGCCTGGCTATTGCACAGCCCCCACTCAGCTTTGATGTTCATGAGACGCTACTTGCTCACCGCTCAAGCTAATTTTAAACACAAAAAAAAAGCAAGAAATGAAATTGGGTCGAAACACTTAAGTAGCATAATGTATATTCAATGTTCCTCAGGTGGAAAACTTAAGATACAAGATGTTTACATTACGTCATCACAGAACACGCTACCGTTATCAGAACTATGATACCTGGCCACCCGTGGTCAGCAAAGACTCGGCAACATAATTCTGCCACGGTCAGAGTACTCTCATTTTTTTAATAAATTTAACGGGTTAAACCGTGACGCCACATCGGAGAAGTGACATACGTAGCGGTCGCCCGTGTGCTCGAACGTTAGCAGGTCGGCCAAATCAATGATGACATTTTCTATCACACTTTTATGCGGCGAGAATCCATTGCGCCTGATCTGATTGTAATCACAGTCTGCACATGACTGATATACTTTATCTATTAAAGTCACTAGCTAAGGATGTGCTATTCCATTGCGCTTGGCGTCTGTGAAGACTTTTGCTACATTCTGGTGCTTCAGCTTATGGTTTTGCATGAGACATGCTGCTCTTCGAGAGCAAATGCAGAGTGCTAAGAGTCCGCCTACGTGTTCTCTAAGTTTAAAACGGCATCAGACCCCTGCACTAATATTGTCTGAGCGTTATTAGTGCGCTTGTAACAGTATATGCACTCGGCTTATTTAATAGTTGCATTATATCTGTATATACTTCGGTATTGTTTTTCATAAGTTTCTTTAGAAGCGTGTCCCAAAGATTTCGGGCTCTGATTATATATATTACTATTTCAAGGGTTGAGCTCAGGATTGACGCTTCTTAACAGCGTTATCGGTAGTAGATTGTATTCCTTGTGCACGAACTTAAAGTGATGTTTTGTCTTTGAACTGATTTACGATTAAGTTAATGGAGAGTGAAATCTCCGACTCTTTGGCCTTGTTAAGAAAGGCTTCAGAAAGTCTCCTCGTACATAGAGGGCTTCTATACGACATAATACGATATGTCCCTGGTACTGTGATGTAGGAAGATATACTCCTTCATTCAAATACATAGGCTCGCTTCATAATATACTTATCAGTTTTGTAAGCTACGGATCTGATTTCCGTAGTAAACGACACAGTGCTATTTTAGCCATGTATAAATGAACAAAATTTAGTAGTCGGGCAATAACTTGCCAGGGTGGGTTAGCCCATGCGTTATGTTTGGAGATTAGAAATGGAAATGCACCTCCTGTGGAATGATTTAATGTCTGTAGTAAATCTTTCCAACTCCTCATTACGATGCGCAGCAAACATATCTATAGTATACGGTTCAAATAACTTATGGGTTAGCACTACCATCGTAGATTATGTTTTCAATCGGTGACCAAGAGCCGTCTTACAAACATTGGAAGTCTGGTGCAAACCTGGATAGCATATCTAGTAAATGATTGTGTATCCTTGGTAAGTGTTTAATACCAAAGTGAAATTTGATATTGTATCATGCCACCTACTAAATAATTGAGAGTCTGGCTTCATCTCTTTCATATATCGAAGAGGCTTCTGATCAGACATCACCGTAAAATCTTTAACTTTGTCATAGATGATGATATAGCTAGAAGCTTTTGCTTTACTGTTGGGCAATTCAACTGTGAAGCATTTATTACTCAACTAAAAAAATGTACATGCCTAGGTATGTTATTTATAACCCCATAGAGAATACCTCCTAAGGCTAAGTCTAACACACCGTTCGTGGCTATATCAAATGTACCCCATCAACTGATCCTTATACTAGGCGATTTTGTTGGACTGTGTGTTTTAATGCTTTATATGCGTCATCGCATTCTTTAGTCCATAACTGTCCTAGTTTGCCCTTATGGCATTTGTGTTAAAAAAAGGTTCAAATAATCTGCCAGGTTTGGAACTCCGTCAATGATGTAGTTTACAAAACTACTTATGCAATTTATATCTCTTCCAATATTTGATATACGCCAATCTAAGAGTTGTTCTACCTTACCGGGGTCGATTTTAGTGCCTTCCCCTGATATACAGTATCTGAGAAGTTGTTTGTTCGTTGAGTCGCTGTGAATCTTATTGTACTATGGCAGCATGTTCACTTGTTGCTTTAGAAAGGACAACTATGTCATCTACATATACTTGCACATTAGTCATTTTAGCAACCCTGCTGGAAGAATGCTGGTATAAAGTGTAAGCCGAATGGGGCTCCTTTGAATCAATAATTGCTTCTATTCCCAAGTAACGATGAAGTATTTACGTTGTGATTCATATATATTTTTGGTGCTAAAAATTGGAGCTTATTGCATCCTTTTAATAGCTATTAATACGAGGTAGGTGGAAACTGTGAGTTTTTATATGAACTCCGTGTCTAAGCATACCTTGACCGTATTGAACGAATCGTCAGTGCTATATTGACCGGGGTTTGTCGATAGTAGTTTCAATTGGCCCATCGGATAACCACTTCTCTACATGTTACTTTACTACAGCGTCATGTCTCTAGGATACATCGCTTCTTTAAGGACATTTTAGCTTTGAAATGCCTACTTTGGTTAAGTCAAAACTAGCATATCCACTTCACCCAGTCATTGTTAGTATTTTGTTTTGTTAAGAAGCACAAAATTCATTATCTTACCTGCGACGTCAGAAATTAATTCCTCGGCTGCGTTTTGAAAACAACGGTGTTCTTAATAGTAGAAGCACATGTTATGGCGTAATTGTAGGTATTTGTAAAATGGATAATAAACAAATAATTGAAAAATACAAACAAACAAACAAACATTATTTTTAGATATTTGAAAATACAATCGTATACAATATAGAGTGGAGACTCTACTGTAAACTTGTTGGTGGTTTTTTTCTTTAGTGACATGTTTCCCACCATAATATTGGGGTATAATCAATGATGGGCTGATGACACATGTTGTATTGCCAAATACGCTCAGCGCAAGTTAATCCGCTGAGAAGTATGACATAATATTGACTCCTCCTAGCCAGCCTATCAGATGTGTCAGTCTATGCCTTCAATGGGATGGAGAGCTAGATACCAGTGATGGGGTATAGGTGCAGACATTCAACTGCACCAGCTTGGTGCTTTAGGTTTTATTTTATTTTTCTTAAGATAGACTTGAGTTATTTTATTAGTAATCGCGATTGGATGATTGTTTCGATGCATGAAATGAAATTTTATGCATCTAATAGAATAAAATACATACTGACATCAGATAAATTTAGACTAACGTAGTGAGTGATCAGAGCGAAACTATATAGACAAAAGTCTCAGTCTTACATCCGCTAATCATTTGCTCATTATAAAGGTCTGAAGCTGAACCTAATTTTTGCAATTTAACTTATTTAACGTAATTTCTTTAGCATAACCGTATTGGTACTGTATAGTCAGCCTGGTAAGTCAAACTTTTACAGATGGAGGTATATAAGGTTTCAAACAATCATCTTCTGATTGATTCTAAGTAATTAGGTCGCTCATTCCAACAATTATGTCGTATTTACTTTGTGGCATCTTAATCACTGTAAATTACGTGGTTGTTGTGCAAGATTTTAACGACTGTAACTTTAGTGCCTCTCTCTGATAGCACAAGGTGAGTTGTCTGTGTTCTACGTTTAATATCTTTCTGTAAAGTAAAGCGGTGTGATATATACGATATTTCAGAACCAACATCAGCTGCAAGAATACTCTTTTTATTGCAGTATACAGCTACGATTACACGCTAATCTAATAAGTCGTCATACTTTTACTGCAGGGATTGAACCCAGTAACCTTTTCATAACAACTTAATGTCTGGTTTGCTGTCACAGGCCTTGGTGTGATGGGTGTTGGTCTTCTCACACTTGTCACGTCTATTAATGGAGATTTTCCTCTGTGTGATGGTGATCAACTTCTCATAGCAACCAACTACATTTACCAAAACTAATGTGTCGTGAGCAATCTCCATCTTCATAAGCGTGAGCTTTTTTACAGATGTGTTAAGAGCACTTACATTGGGAGATAGATGTGGTAGTCATTAACTGGCTGATGTAAAACATTTCTATCTACGCGTGCAAACTCAGCTTTGCTCGTCCTTTTTCTTGTATCTTTGGTTCCTCTACGGTTGTATCTAAATTCGAAGGTACAAGCTTTGTAATGTTCTGCTGTGATATTTTTAGACAAAGCTCAAAAAGTATTTCGTGCTCATATGTATTCGAGCAGAAGACATTGTTATAACTTAAGAGATTCTTTGTGGGAATGCTGCGTGGAGGTGTAGTATTGACTTCTACACGGCACTTGAAGACCTCCCTTAATCTTATATTCTTGCCGCACAACTCGTCTTTGTTTAATATACAAATACATTTACGATGCCGTCTTCGACAGCTTGTAACTTCGTTATTCTATTCATTATATAGTCTGTATCCCACTGAAACTCTATACAAGAGATGGTAATGCATCAGGGTTCGCTGCTATTCTATGTCCACCTTTGGACATCAAATTGTTTCGTTTGAAGTGTTTGGCGTTGAACAGGGGGGTAATCTTTTTTCCCTCTCTTTCTTGTTTATTATGCTCTGCATGTATGAAGTACTGCCTGTATAGTCTCGAATGTAGTTGAAGGTTACAAGAGATAGGATCATCTTTGGATGAAGATCGGTGAGAAGGTGGTGTGTTGGAGTTCAGCTTCGCGCGCGACCAGGACGACCCGTTTGGACCAGACGCGAATCGTGTCCTCATCACTGCGTTTGAAGGTCTGGAAGATCTCTAAAGTTATGGTGTTGGATATCTCGAAGGACATGTGTCGATATGTCTTGCAGAGATAGAAGGAAATTGCCTATGGATCCTCGTTCAGTTCAAGGGACGTGTGCGGGCCTTGTGCTAAGTGCCATCGGCGATAGTCTTCTTTCTGAAAGTATCAGCTTGCTCGACGCGAGCCCCATCGAGACCCGGAGTGCGTGAGACCACTGGAGTAGCCTTTTGGTGAGCTAAGATCTCTTTCTAGATGTATTTGAAGTAGAGTACCGACTGGGATGTCAACTTGGAACTTGCCGAGGAAGATATGTAATTAGGGACAGCCATTTGTCATAACTGTTGCCGTCGAGAGCGAGGTGGGCCCATTTGATGCGGATGGAGTCTAAAGTGGCGGAGCCCGAAACTGAAGCAGTCGGTGAATGCACCTCCACCGTAGGGGCTAACAAATCGGAGTAGTTGTGCGGCCTTCGGGGAAGCGAAGAAGTCGATAGTGGGTGTATAGTCGAGATGGCCCTTGTCGTGAGAAAAGTTGGTCCTGTTCAGCATCCATTCTTCAGCGTTTATGCCTGGCGATGGAGGATGGATGAGAGTAACTTTATCTTTCGTGGCCATCTTCAGAGTCGTGGTGCAACTCTTATGGCCTAGGTTGCAATGGTATTCGTCGTAGGTTTGGACCCTGTTGGAGGTGGCTGGGGTGGCCGGAAGAGTGTGTGGACTTGAGAAGGGTACATGTGGGGGTGGGGCGGTCTTCTGTGTTGGGGGATGAACCGTGGTAACTTGTGGAGGTGGTTGTACCGTAAGAGAACCATATTGAAGGATGAACCATATCAACCTGTGGTTGCGATGGTACAGTAGGTGCAGGTTGTAGGGTGCTTGTGGTTGCCGAGGAAGAGGCGGCGCTAAGCAGCTGGCCGTAGTGGAGACGGTAGTCCCCTTGTGCACGAGATAGGTTGAGCTGGCGAGAGCCGTAGCTTAGGTGGCAAGCTTGTCGATCGGCAGCAAAATTGAGTGTAAACCCTGTATTTTGGAGCTGGTTCTGAGAGACCAGCTGTTGTTTTACTTGATTGCTGACATACGTGTATACGAGGGGTTGAAGGGTGTCACGAGTGGTAATCTGACGTGTGCTATCCTCGGCGAGCTGTAGGGTAAATGAGCCGTGCCCTAAATTCTCAAGGTGTTCGAATTTAGTATGTAAGTGGTTCACAGTGGCACCGCCGTCGATGAGGAGGTTAGAGTTGGAGCGTGGGATGGAATATGTGCGAAACGAAACTACTTTGGGATAAATATAAGGGAAATTTGCTTTATTTAATTGTTTGGAACAGACAGAATCGATGTGGTCGAGTATGGAACAAACGCCACAAGAGATAGTGGTGGCTGTACACTTGGCTCCGGTATGACCTTTTTGAACACACTTTCCAAGGCACGGGAGCAAACATTTGTACTGTGTGAGTCTGACTTACCCTAAGTTCGTATGAACTCGCGTGCAGGCTACTTATGATTAATGTGAGATACTCTCGGATCAGATGATATTTTCAAGCACTTCATGAAGTACTCTACGATTTGCATGTTGGATTGTCTGAAACCGCAGGCATTTCAATAACCACGATTTATTGTAGAATATACTATGTAGTATGCACTTGATATGCGTTTATATGATGTATGTAGTGTTCATGTACTGTTTTAGCTATTTACATAGCATAATACATATATACATATATATACATACAATTTATGTATGCATATGTTCACAAATGTACAATGTATGCATTGTACATGTGAATATATGTCCAAATAACATGTTTGCATATATGTTTATACATGTATACATATATGTTTATACATGTATACATATAAGTTTATACATGTATACATATATGTTCAAATAGCTTGCGTGGATTATATGATTGAATGGCATGAATGCAGTGTACCCGTAGCATGCATGCATAGCTTGTATACATATGTTTCCAGCTATGCATATTGTATGCATGTATTTTCAGCTTTTATATAATACATTTGTGCGTACAGAATATACGTAGTATGTATACATATATGGACGATATTTATATAACATGTATGCAGGTATTTACAGTATCGACATAGCATGCTTGCATAAATTTTCATATAACATGGATGTACAGTCAATATGCTTGCATATATGTACTGTTCTCATAGCCTGTATTCGCTTGTGTACAGTGTCTACATAACATATTTGCATATATATACATGTACTCACATTGCATGTAGTGTATACTTGTATGTACAGTATACACAAAACAGGGTATGCACGCGTAGTCTCGCCAGTTAAATGCTGAGAGTGACAGAAGTTTGAACATTCCCATTGTACTTAGACCATCTCTGAAGATTAGTTCAGTCGATAGATATAGGTACTATACAAGATACATCTTATTTGTGCGTACAAAATACATGGAAGCAATTATCAATCTTCAAGAATTATGCAGCTTAAAGGACCGAGTGATGCCGATTTAAAAAGTGTTATCTCAACCTTTCTTCCACTACGCTTTTCCTGTAGTCAGCTGTAATGCGCTGCCTTCTCATTCAGAAACATTCTATAAGTGGTTTGGGACCATTTATTATACACCTTACTATATCCCACCAATTCATATAGAAACATGCCCTGTCTGGGCTTGAAATATTTATTATAAGCTCCCTCTTTTCCGATACAACCGCTTTACACGTCTGCACATCGTGACTGTAATGCGTCTCACTTAAAAATATATTACTGAAATATGTGTGGTGGTCCAGAGCGAGGGTTTGCACCGACGATATAGTAAACCTGCGACCATCATACCACCGCTACTGGTAAGCATATGAGATATTACCATACATGTGCATATCTATTGAGCATTGAGGACCTTAATCAATAAGGGATACATCTAAGCCAGTTTTGTTTTGTGTATAACAAGGACTGCCAACCTTTATTTCGCTGATGCAGGGTGGACATAGATTGCCGTATATAGCACAGTTACTCATCTTGCGACATATGGTCGTATATCAGTGTTGCTGTTGGTGACTTTCCTGTATTGTAAGGGTGAACAGGCATTTGTCAGTGAATGAGGATCACTTACATCCACGTATAGCAGCGATATGCTTCATTGCAGTGCTATACACGTATGTTAATGTATATACACACATATACATATATTATATATATA
>NW_014039856.1:9105-12162 GCF_001186125.1 Sphaeroforma arctica JP610 | reverse complement strand
ATTCGTGCGTGTCAATTATTATTAGATACAAAGTACTACACCAATATAGTTGTTTTCACAAACCATGACTACAATCGTACGATATATGTGTCACAATTACTTTTGCTCAAAAACGGCCGCTCGTATGTGATGAGGTTGCATTGGCGTAGTCAATGATATAGACCCAACGATGGACTATCAATGATGGCGCTTTGCTAGTGATTTCACAGGTTCGGCATATGAGTATGTATAATCAGAAGTACATCTTGCCTTATGTAGATTTGCCGAGATAATATCCACACACATTTATATGCATACATACATAAACACATAGAATCGACTGCAGAAGCAAATCTTGCCTATATGTAAATATTACGGCAAGTGTTTGCAACATGTACGTACATACTACCAATACCGACATACCTTATGGTGAAGCAGCATTGACGTGGCCGAGGACATAGACCCGCGCTTGACTATCAACGGCGAGGGCTTTCCCAGCGTGATCAGACTAGGCTCAGCTAATGAGGACCAAGATGCACCCCATTGGCTGTTGGTGTCGAACGAAGACATCGACAACGAAGCGTCTGGAGGTTCGCTGGGCCGTTGGCAGCAGATCACATAGTCTCGACGCACCATACGCTTGGAGCCCTTCTTGGTAAAGCTGTGTTGATTGAATGTAAATGATCAGAATTGCATTGTTTAGTTGAGTATGAGATGTTATAAATGGAATAGTAGCTTCTTTGAATCGTTTTCTTGGAGCCCTCTTGAGTAAAGCTGTGTTGATTGAATGTAAATGATCAGAATTGGATTGTTTAGTAGAGTATGATATGTTATAAATGAAATAGCAGCTACTTTGAATCGTACTCTTGTAGCCCTTCTGAGTAAAGCTGTGTGGGTGATACAGATATATAATATTGGAAAGAAAGAATGAGGCGTTATACTGCAATTAATAGTCTCGTCGTGTCGTACCTTTGGAGCCCATCTTTTTAAAGTTGAGTGTATATATACAAAGTGCAGTAGTAGAAAGAGAGCACGTGTGTTTCTGGATAACCACAAAGTTTTAAAC
Organism: Sphaeroforma arctica JP610; assembly: GCF_001186125.1. Classification (NCBI taxonomy): domain Eukaryota; class Ichthyosporea; order Ichthyophonida; genus Sphaeroforma; species Sphaeroforma arctica. Next base: position 11,117 of record NW_014039856.1, on the reverse strand, counting down.
CACCACAGAATTAGGAACAGTGCCATTTTTATGAGAAGCACTCAGTCAAGAACACCATATAGGAACAATTGTACACTGTCAAATAGATCATTCATAACCAACCTCAAAAGCAACTATAAACCGTGCTCAATTACTTGAATACGCGTATACCAAATATAATCACGGCAAATAGCTGGGCTCACATACACAGTCACTGATCCACCGTACAAACCCCACCGTCCAACAGCACCTACCTGTATATACCCCTCTTGGCGGTATCATCCACATCTAGCCAGCTCAGCCTGCTTACAGCACTCATGAACTCGGGTGTATGCGGTGCCTCATTACCCGTATCCCGTTCCTCGGCCTGGTTCAAGTACTGGTTCAGGCTCTCCATTGTACACATACTCTGCCGAGTTACTGCCGGTAGTAGCTGCTCCAGCACTTCGTCTCGGGCCATCTGTGTGGGGAAGAACACCGTGCGTACAGACAGCCCCGAGTTCTGACCAAAAGCCTCACTCTCCACATCCCCGTCATTAGGGCTCGGGCGTGCCTTCCCTTGCCCTGGCACACCCACAGCCCCATTGCCAACCGTTGTGCCGGTAGTCAACCCCTCCACAGAGCCCACGCTCGTGTGATCTGTGGCATTATGACACGCGTACGACACCAAGTGCAGACTGTACCGCTGCGAGCATACTCCCTGAGTCTCGCGCAGAGTATTCAGAGTACTATCTAGCTCTTTTATCCTGGCCATGATGGTTTCTTTGTACTTCTTGGCCTGGCTCCTGCCGCTGCTGCTACCAATCTTCTTGCTCGCGCCGCTGCTACTGCCAATGCGATCCGCGGCTCCCGCAATCTGCCGCTCCACGCTTATCTGCCTGGTGATGGCGTTCATCTCTTCCTGTAACCTGTGGAGAGCATTCGGTATAGTACATAGTGGGGTGTCAATGGGTGGGTGTATGGTGTATTGTCGTTATTTTTTGTTAGTATTGGTGTTCACTTCGTCCTGTATCCTGGAAGTGACGTGTCAAAAGACATATATTAAGCTCGATATCAGTGCTGTAAAAGTAGCGTGTACATTTGGACATATTGGATTGTTGGTAATGGTGCTCATCTCTTCATGTGCTCTGGAAAAGACTTGTAGTGTGACATATATGGGTTCGGTGTCAGTATTGCTTAGGTAGGGCGTATAATTGATTATTCTAGGTAGGTGGTGATGATATTCATATCTTCTTGTACTGTACAGTTAGTTATATATATAAAATTTAATGAAGGTATTCATCTCTTCCTCCTTAAGAGGGTGTTTGATACTTTAGATCATGATTTTGTTTTGGTAAGCCTGTTTAGTGTTATATTGATAAAATGATCAGATGGTCATGAGACGTCTAAAAATATGCTTCAGTTTGCTGTTGAGTTCTGTCTCAGCTCTATTTCACCGTAATACAGCAAGTATACCGACCCCTTTTAATCACCCATTGCCCACTCATACGTGGTATTGAGAACATAAACGGCTACCAGACGTGTGCGTATAGAACTTATTCGTATGAACCAATTTAAACGCTAGCCAAAGTGCATGATTAAAGACTCAAAAGGTTTTGATAAGTATCGTGGGTACAAGGAATCTTTGCACACGCCTATATAAATTGCCACAAACCTTTCACTCGGCTTATCAGTAATATCTATTTTCGGCCGTTCCGATTCCGGGACAATACGGTATATCAGGTCCCGCTTCACCTCCACGGCAAAACGGCCCTCACGCCCACGTGGAGTTACCAAGGCTATGCGGTCTTTATCAAGCATCTCTTGACACAGCAGAATACACTCCTCATTGGTCAGGCTGTATTCCTGGCCCAACCAGCGCGTACATTCGTTGCCAGTGAATGTGTAGGACTGCGTGGGAGCTGTGGCGAGAGAGGTTGTGGGTGAGTGTTTCGGATATGGGATAACATTCTACTTGTTATGAAGTTGTTATGAAGTACGGATATATATATATATATATATATATATATATTATGTATATAATATATATATAT
>NW_014039856.1:6835-8484 GCF_001186125.1 Sphaeroforma arctica JP610 | reverse complement strand
GTGTGTGTGTGTGTGTGTGTGTGTGTGTGTGTGCATATATATATGTTGGCTTTTCCTTGACTCAAAAATCCCATTCTATTTGTTAGTCTGTATACTTGACACAAATAGTGCGTACTTTTTATTATCAGTGAATGTGTAGGAATGTGTGGAAGGTGTAGGTGCATATTTGGGCTCGCATATGGTATTAATTTAGATAGACCCGTTGGTAGGAGTGAGTTGGTTTTTGTTCACGCAGACAGCCTTCTCTGTCACAGTTAGAGCGTACCATCCCTACCAGTGATTGTTTCGGGACTCGTGGGGATTGTGAACTATAGAAGATATATAGGAGCGATGAGTTTCTGAGTTGATATCATGCCGATCTGGCATACTGATTGACACATTAAAGCATACTGTGATGTAGGTTTATATGCTGGGCTACTATACTAATGTGTCTCCGTTGCGGTGATTACACATATTCAGTGTCGCTCTAAAATACAACGGAATACGTACGCCGTTTGTATTGCTCCTTTCATTCATTCCATCTCAAAATCCGGACTCGTTGTCACATACCTCTTATACACTAATAAATATAAGGCATCTCTCTAGCTACAACACACCTTCGTTCTCCTCGGATAGTTCATTAGAAAGTTTTTTCTCGAACAAATTTGGTCCCGGAAGTTTGCGTTTGGATAAAGGTGATTCCATTCCCGATTTCTTGGACCCACTTTTCTTCCGGGAGGGCAAGGTTTCAAGACTTAACGATCCTATAACTGACTGTTTCCTTTCTGCCTTGATGGACTTTGAGCTCTTCAGGGTGCCTTCATAACCAAAAAAAGAGGAATGTATAAACTATTTGCTATCTTGTTAATTAAAAATCAAACTATTGAAAACACACGACTGACCCATGGATTCTGTTGTATCCTGGTGCAGTCCAGACGCATCTTTGTTGTCATACATATGTTGTATATTACAACATAATACGTAGTTAGCATGACATATATGAGTGCAACATCGACAGAAGGCTGCTAGTAAGATGGGGTCTAACATATCTGCCATGTTGTCATCCACACATGTTCAATCACCGACTGACGAATGTATTGTTCTCAAACATCACAACGAGCAGTGCACAATGAATAATTACTTTCTAGCGAAGCAAGCATTATTTATAAGTGTGTGCGGATGTGTGCGTGTATGTGTGTGTATGTGTGTGCATGTACCTTTTAAAACAAATATACGTGGATGAGAAGGATATTGTAGTGCACATTCCACCTCACCGCACACATTACCGTTAGTTGGCAACGATCACTACATACAATATCATACAACGTCGTTACAATGCTACTCTAAAGGCAGTACCAGACACATCTATACAAAACCAGACCTATCTCTATATAAACCGCCGTCAATGTTTGCCTGTAACAATACCGTGTTTCCGGTTCAACGTCCCTCCCCATTTCTTATGTGGCAATTGACTCGTAGACGACCCGATTACAGCCGGTTTGGCAGACGAATCCGAAATCTCACTCAGAATGGCGTCTCGCGCCACCACAAAGTTTTTGAGCGTCCCCTCAACATCGTCCCAGAGACCAGGCCCGTCTTCCCATGTATAGCCCACCTGTGTTTTTGATATAGCTCAAGATTAGAGAACATAGTTGTAGATACGAATATGC
>NW_014039856.1:0-1874 GCF_001186125.1 Sphaeroforma arctica JP610 | reverse complement strand
ATATATATATATATATATATATATATATATATATATATATATATATATATATATATATATATATATATATATATATATATATATATATATATATATATATATATATATATATATATATATATATATATATATATATATATATATATATATATATATATATATATATATATATATATATATATATATATATATATATATATATATATATATATATATATATATNTATATATATATATATATATATATATATATATATTGTAAGTATAGTACGTGTATACATCTTAATAAAAATTATGTCAATCAATTCTACAAGGAAGTACACAAGCACCCACTAACCTATAGTATCATTAAATATAAACAGTCGTCGTTTCCTCCGGTGTTTGCCCTTTGCACTTCGGACCAATTCCACGACATTGTATTCCTTGATAAGGCGGCGGTGTGGTTCTGGCATAACCCCATAGCTCATAAGCTCGTCAAAGAGGTAGCTTTCCCTGTACGTATATGTGGACACACATATGAATGGGAATAAGCATGCGTGTGTGGGGTGTGATTGTGTGAGCATGCGTGACTTCATTTACAGGGTGTGTCCCTACAGCGATCCATACAGCTAAGAGTGCACTTTCTCGAAGAGCCATACTCACAAGATGGGAACGGTATCTTCGTATATAGTACGGGAGTAATAGATAACTCTTACACCTTGCCCAAAACAGGTATTTATAAAAATAACTGCCCCAGTAAACTCATTTAACAACACAGCGACCGGTTGTTGATCAAATACTCGTCATTCCGGGTGTGAAGCTTCTATGAACTAAAGACTGAGCTCCCCCTATGTCTAACGGTTGTCAACTCTCTCCGCATGGTGCAATCAGTTAACTCCAACGAAATCGTATCACAGAGTCACAGAGAAGCCAGTAGTTTCTAATATCACAGAGGATTCTCGCATCTGTTCACAACACCAGTCCTAGACCTCCGTACACTGTCTGCTCTACCTGTGAGCATCTACTGTGTATCTAATATAGCGCTATTTGTATTATTGGGTGACTAATCTTTCGCTGCATGTAGTTAATATGGGAATATGGTGGAGACTGCCGGACAGCCTCTCTACCACTGATACCAATGTTCTACTACAGAAGATGTCTCTGCCTTCATCGAGAGTGTGATGAACTCTGTTATAAGACGTGGTCGCAATAGACAACTGTTGTACTAGTCCGTCAACGCTACCACGCGCCTTCTCAGAATCTGACACATACGAGGGGTAAGCCTCGCATCCTAAATTCTCAACCCCTATAACCTAAAACCTCATACCCTGTCAACTCCTGCCGGTAGCTACAAGCCCATCCCGGACATCAGGCATTGTATATAGTAACAGCGTGTAAACCAATCAAGATTCTTATAACCCAACATGCGATCGGTGTATACTATACCTGTGTGTAGCTTCGACTTGTTTCTTCTGATCGTCTATTGATGTGGCCAGATGCCTAACGGCAGCTAAGGCTTTCTTCAGGTACTTGTAGTCCGTGTGTGTTGTAGTCGTGTGTTTCAGCATGGTCACTATGAGCAACTCGTACCTTGGAATTCGCTATTAGCATGGATAAAACAATATAATCTCAGTACATGTTTATGTATAACTTGTGCAATACATTTGCATGGATAATGCGATATCAATACATGTGAAGATCAACTGCTTACATCGATAAATAAACGAATCTCAATACATATACAGATACTTTTTTTTATGAATATATCAATCTTGAGTACATGTCCGCTTGCATAGATAAGTTTAATAATCGGAACACATGTGTAGATCTTCTGTTCGCATGACTATGGCAAAACCGATACACGAGTAGTATTATTCACTCACTCACACTCACATA
>NW_014039857.1:48361-49235 GCF_001186125.1 Sphaeroforma arctica JP610 | reverse complement strand
GCTGGTAATTTACGAAAAGCAAATAACATAAAAATGTCTAATATTCAAATCTCTACAGAACATACTTGTCTCGCTATACAGCAGCTCACAGACCACCGCCTCAGCCAATGAGAATGAATCATGGACCACTCCCGTATCCACTGTATTGCGATGGAGTGTGACACCAGATACGTGGACGCGTGCGTGGCTTTGTATGTCCAACCACGGATGTTTCTGGGCGCTGTTGCTTGCTTCTAGATAGTTCTGTTTATAGATTGTGCTATTATTAGATTCGGCTATAGTTAGACGACAGAATGTGGCATACGACTCGTGAACGTGCGCGTGGGGTTGTAGAACTCATTCAAGGATGACCTTTAGGCGCAGTTGCCCTTATTCAGAAGTTATTCAAAGTTGAAGCTATATTAAAATCTGGCTAAATATTGATATGGTAGTAGGTAGTAGATGCTATATTTAAATATGACTATAAATTGATATGGTAGTAGATGTGATAGAGTGCTCTATGGAACAGCACTGGTATAGCGCCATTCACAGACATCTCTGGGCACTTTTGCTTGCTTCTCAATGATTCTATAAATAGAAAGTGCTCTCCATAAAGACGCATTTAAAGTACGCTGCAGTATATTGCATTGAACACTGAGATACGAGTGTGGCAATAGTGAAAGCAAAACGTCGGTCACATCAATTATAATCAAATGGTGCTGTGGAAGCTTTGGTGAGAATGAACATGTTCAGACAGTCACGTATCAATAGATACAACATACACATATTGAACACGCCAGTGTATCGTATATACTTATATACACAACACATACATACATATATATATATATATATATGTATATATACATACTATATATATGCATATTATATATAC
>NW_014039857.1:40133-48341 GCF_001186125.1 Sphaeroforma arctica JP610 | reverse complement strand
TTTATATATATATATTTACATACATATAATAATAGTAATAATAATAATAATAATATATATAATAATAATAATATATATATATGTACGATATGAAAATGTATAAACTCTGTGATCCGTGTGGGAGTACCTTGATCCGATCTGTGGCGTCTGATAGTTTTTCCGGTGGTATGTAGTCATACAGCACACTGACTGACACGTGGCTGATATGCAGTTGGGCCCTCTGCATTTGAAATCAAACCAATAGGGACGCACATTCCAAACGAGGTTTATAAGTGAGTCTGTGTTGTTAATTTGGCATGGTAACTTTGGCTTATTATATCGGAACGCGTGCGAAAAGGGATTGAGATTGCTTTAGGTTTTTAAGGTCTAAGGTTTTGGGTACAAAAACGCATAGAGTGGTTAACACCTCCTCCGAGCAATCATTCACGACAGACTGGCTTGTGATCTGGCTTCCCGACATGGGTATACAAAACACAGGGGGAAATAGAATACGGAGGTATAAAATCATGGTGGAATATAAAACACAAACGTATATAAAGCACGAAAGAATATTAAACATGGGAGGAATACAAACACAGAGAAATATAAAACACAAAGAAATATAAAACATGGAGGAATATAAACCACATAGATATATAAAAGACCAAAATATATATATAAAACATGAGAGGGATATAAAAACGAAGAAATATAAAACACGGAGGAAAATAAAACACGGTGGAATAAAAGCCACAGGGATATATATACCCCTGATGTATATTGTTTCATGGACATACGCGCATACGGTTGTGTGTGGATGCTACTACACAATACCAACTGAAGTTTGCGCTACAAAACAAGTGCATTCAATAGGCATCTATGCGAAAACATATGGACAGATTACAACCGGAGATGTATTTGTGTACATGTCCCTTGTGATGTATATGTGTACATGTCTAACGAGGTGTAGAAACGATGCACACACACAGTGGGTCACATACCATAGGCTCTACTGTAGCAGGCGGGCTATGCCTTGGCTGATGTGTCGAGTCCTCCAAATCATAAAACTTTTCTCCGACACTCTGACTGCGAGAAAACAGAGATGTTTGTGCGTTGGTTCGACAGTGCAGAATTTTGCACTAGATGTGCAATCAATAAATAGATCAGGCATTTTTCGGATGCTATTCCTATTCATTCTATTGTGGACACGCTTTGTGCAAGATTCCGTTGATCACCAAGGAGGCAAAATAAAATATCGACATACACACACGGATACACCCCAGTTGTATACATATGCACACAGATACACATACGATTATATCCCGCGATACATGTACACACACATACCTACCCCAACTTACTTAGATACATACACATACATACACATACCCCAAGTCGCTTGCCCCCTCATCGTACTCCTCGAACTCATCCGTGTCAGTACCGTCACGTGAGAAGAGCGCATTAAACTCAGACTGGCGCAACGCCATAATACTCTGGTGTGCTAGTTCGCGCTTGTGGGTCACCTCACTTTCAGAAAAGGACCGATACATATCCTCCATCTGTTTATAGTCTTCCGCGGTCAGGCTCCTGTTGTATAGACGAGTTCGTATCAGGAGTTAGTATAGATGTGTGTGTACACGCATGCCTACAAGTCAATGTGTATGTATGTATATATGTGTATACATATGTATGTATATATGTGAGTGTTTTTCTATGTATATATGTGAGTGTATATGTGGTACATATGCAAATGTGAGTGCGATATGCATGCTTGTGCAATGGTCGTGTGTATGTCCTGTCACGTGTTTGTTCAAGAGATATTTTACATACGCAGTATTTTCATTTGGCGCGCACATCACAATTCTACATCACATACGTAACTACAAAAAGCATATTCTAACTAGATGAGACACATACACGCACTGTTGGGCAAGCGCGGCTGCAATAGCCTTCTTTGACCTGAACATTAACACACTCACACAGTTGTTCTGCAAGTATGGCTACATAACGCATCTCCGTACAAGTATGGTACTCGCATAGCAAGTATAACTATAATAAACAATATTTTACGGTATAGGTACACACACACACTCGCATAACAAGTAGAACTATAACAAACAGTGTTTCATAGTATAGGTACATACACACACTCGCATAACAAGTAGAACTATAACAAACAATGTTTCACAGTATAGGTACATATACACACACTCGCATAACAAGTATAACTATAACAAATAATGTTTCACAGTATAGGTACATACACACACTTGCTTAGCAAGTAGAACTATAACAAACAATAATCCACAGTATAGGTACATACACACACTCGCATAACAAGTAAAACTATAACAAACAATATTCACAGTATAGGTACATACACACTAACTATAATAAGCAATATTATAGGTACAGACACACACTTGCTTAGAAAGTAGAACTATAAGAAATATCTCGTTACACCATATGCATATACACACACTCACATAACAAGTATAACTACAACACCCCCCCCCCCCCTACCAATCAAGGTATATACACACACTTACTCAGCAATTAGGACTTAGAAACCGCCCCCACAATAAAGATATTCACACACACTTGCTCAGCATGTAGAACTACAAGTAGCATCCCTGAACAAGAAAGGTATATACACACTTGTTCAAATCCGTAAGCATATTATTCCGCAGTCTCCCCGATGCCTCAGAGTTCCGAACATCTCCACCAGGGTCATGCCAACTTTCCACCAAATTGCTATCAATAAGCGTGCGTGTTTGGTTACCGGTAGAGGTACGACCATGGGACAGTGCCTCACCCACAGTAAGACAATTATCCAGGAATTGGAGCATCGGCGATATCTGTAGGTAAATTGAGTGTAGTTTGAATTTTATAAATAGGACAGCGCCATACCCACAGTAAGACAATTATCCAGGAATTGGAGCATGGGTGATATCTGTAGGCAAGTGAGTGGAACGTGTGTTCTACCCATTTAATAAGACTGCGCCTCTCCCACAGACAACTATCCAGGAATTAGACCATCGCAATATCAGTAGGCAAATTAGTGTAACCTGAGTTCTATAAATTGGCCAGTGCCTTATCCACAACGAGACAATTGTCCAGAAAATGAAGCGATATATGTAGGTAGATTAAGTGTATCTTGGGTTCTATAAAAAGGCCAGTGCCTCTCCCACAGTGAGACAATTATCCAGGACACATATCAACGGCATTAACTACGGGCCGATAAGGTGTAAACTGGTCCAATATTCAGTGCCAGGTCTACTGATAAGGATCGGACAATCATTGAGATCAGTCAATCATAATCAAAAGAACCGGTCGCGAGTAAGAGCAAGCGGGCTCAAGTACCCGGTCAGTGAAGTACCGAACTGCACGCGGAATGATGAGCGGCTAACACTGGGGGGATTGCAAGGTGATTTTGTACTGCTTTGCAGGTCCCAGAGAGGATAGTATGTGGTCCATTGTGTGTTACTCAGATGCACCGAGAGACAGTATTGGGTGAACTAGTAACCTAGGGAAAGAATCCCTTCACAAACTGTTAAAAACAGTTCACAAGGGCTGTTACATTGGCATTTATTGATTACGACGATAAAAATTGATGTATATGTTATATTGATATAGGCATATATTGATTAGAAAGTTACAAATTGATGTCTATGTTTATATTAATATGTATTGATGTATGTTATATTAATATAGGCATATATTGATTAGAAAGATATAAATTGATGTCTATAGTTATATTAAAGTGAATTGATGTATGTTATATTGGTATAGACATATATTGATTAGAAAGGTATAAATTGATGTCTATATTTGTATTAATACGTATTGATGTATATGTTATAATCATATAGGCATATGTTGACTAGAATGATATAAATCGATGTCTATGTTTGTATTAACATGTATCAATGTATATGTTATAATGATATAGGCATATATTGCCTAAAAAGATATAAATGTTTGTATTAACACGTATCAAGGTATATGCTTATATTGATATACACATATAGCGATTAGGAATGCACACCACATCATCCGTGACCTTCGGCACCATGTCAGTACACTGACCATCTATTTATAAACTGCTATGGACTCATTCCACATCTAGACCCTTTAGGTGCGGATAACAAGCAAACAAAGGCGATCTCGCACTCGCATCGAGAGGTGAATAACGAAGATCAGATACACCGGCAATATATATATATACATATATATATATATATATATGCCACAGATACATACCACATCAGGACCCACTACCACGTGGACAGCAGTTATCACGCACTCGTATCGAGAGTGTGGCTGAAGCTGTGGCCGAGGCTCGGCCGCAGACGCCAAAGGAGCCGACGCTGCGGGAGGGTGGCGGTTTGTGTACCAAACGTTTAGAAAGTAACAATATAATAGTAATATTGAGTATGATAGTATAGTACTAATTATGATAACATGTTGAGAAAGATGGGATAGTAGTAACTTTTTATGTGTGTATATGTATATATATGTTTGAATATGTATATGCATGTTTATATACTTTTATACATGTGTATAAGTATGTATGTTTATGAGTATATGTGAATATGCGCATGCATTTATATGAATCAAACCCCCAAATCGGCGGTATTCAGTACAATCATCCCCCATCTACATCTTTAGAAATATATACCAAGCTTTTCAAGCAAGACTACATTTCACAATGACTAAGAATAAAACGAAACGACACGCATCGTTGACAGTATAGCACACACCGTTATAATTTGCTCCAGCAATAAACCAGGTTTTTCAAAGGCACTTTACATTTAACCAACAATATCCCACCCCCCACACACACCACACACCATCGACGGTATCTTGCACAATGCGCAACCAGCAGTCATCAGGGCCCACACACGCCAGTGCAATGGGGATCAGGTTATCTTGATAGTCCAGCTGTAGGAGAAGTGTTTGTTATGTGACAATAGCACAAAATCAGGTGATCTGTTGTATGATTGTACTGTTTGCAACTGTTTAAGAGGTGTTTGTTATGTGACATTAGCACAGAATCAGGTGATCTGTTGTATGATTGTGCTGTTTGCAACTGTTTACGAGGATTTGTTATGTGACATTAGCACATTATCAGGTGATCTGTTGTATAGTTGTGCTGTTTGCACCTGTAGAAGAATTGTATGTTATGTGACATTAGCTAATTATGAGGTGATATGTTGTTACGTTGTATTGTTTGCAACTGTACAAGATGTATATGTTATTTATCCGACTATCCGGACAAAAAAATTAAACAAAACAAAACAAGCCCCCTCGTGCCATTCAATGACATCTTTCATATACACCAACCCAACTGTTCAGCTATATCGACCCCCTGACTCTAACGCGTAAGCAACGATCCTGACCCTAGTTAGCTAATCACACCCGAAAACTTCACCCGTCCGATGCACAATGGCGCCTCGCATACACCCCACTCACCAATTCAGCTACACAGACCAACAAAAACAATGCCCTTGACCTTCTATACTCACCCCAAACTCCACCCGTTCGATGCGTAAGTCCCGTGTTTGCACCTCCTTGAGCCCAATTCCCATCGACAGGTCTTCGTACCGAACTTTTTTAATTTTGAGACATAGCCGCGGGTCGCTAGGTGTGTGCACGGCCGATGACTGGATATACACGGTGACGTCAAGCAGCCTGCCCTTGATCTATTTATAATTAAATAGAATCATACACTATTTTTAGACAGAGAGCATTCTAATGCGTTTACTTCGAAGACTCTTACATAGGTACAAGATCGGAGATATGCTCCCTGACGGATCTACCTACTATGCTATTGAGTCAAGGTGAACCTTAATGTGCACCGTTATACATGAATCTACATTGCACTACAGACATACGAACACTACAGACATACGAATACACACAAATTCGCATTAGACACACACAGACACAGATACACATGTACACCATCCAAAGAGATATGTTTTCTACGAAATTTCCAACATAACATCCATACACACACATCTATATTAGCCACTTACCACGATATGCATGCACATACACGTACCCCTCAAGCATACCAAACTCCGTGTGTGTATTCGAGTGTGTCTTAAGTGTACAGCCAGATTATATGCACCGCCTGTCTTCACTTACCCTGGAGAGTATATTCTCCACTACCCCAGCCACCATCGCAATGCCGTCGAGGGTGTCGCGCTTGTGCGCGGAGTTGGCTTCGTCGTCACTGCCGAAAGGTACCGAACTCTTGTTATTCGGGGCGGCCGTGGATTTGTCAGGCCCTGTTCGATTTTTTGATTGGTTGTTGAAGTTGACGAACGAGTATTTGAGTGTGAATGGATATGCAATATGGTAGTGTACGTATTAACGAGAGAATATATATTAATGAAATGTTTTGTATTGTGTGCACTTTAATGGCAGTATCTTTGGGCCAACCAATGGTAATGAACAACAATACCAATATCACTGAAATTTACATGGATGTAAGATTTTGTATTGTGTGTATTTCAATGACGATACATTTGAACCAACTGACAGTGACAAGGTGATGGCAATGGTCTCCAGTACCATGTGTACATAATGTCAATATCACTAAGGCATACATGAATGTAATGTTTTGCATTGTGTATATGAATGTAATGTTTTGAATTGTGTATATGAATGTAATGTTTTGCATTGTGTACACTCCAATAGCAGTACCTTTGAATTGACCGATAGTGAAAATGGATGGCAATGACTTCGTATTTTGTGTGCGTACATCAATGCCAATATCACCAACACGATCCACAGTGATAAGGTGCTCCACGTACCACAGATGTATACACCCGCAATTTATGAAGGTATTAGTCAGTGGGGTGGTGATAATATACATAAAACAAAAATGAGTTTTAAAGTAAAGTGGAGTAAAGTGGAGAGTCTAGTCAGAATAAGGAAAAAAACAGCAAAGCCTAAGAATACTTGGGGGGATGGGTGAGATGCAAAGTTTTGCTGGCCCTACATATTGTTGTACTTAAAAGGGTATGATATGCATTTGATAGGGTGGTCATGTATCGGGATATCTTGCTTAGGTCTTGGTCTGTGGGTACATACCAAGAGTAACGCAGTATAAACCGGACACGAGTTAGACAACTGAGTATCTATAACTTGGGTGTGTGGTATCGGCTTTGTCGAGTACGTCACTATTGTTCAACCAGAACCCAATACAATCTATTAATAGAACAGCAGTCTATTAATAGCACATACCGGCACCGTCACCCGTCCCTCGACTCGGTATGAACACCAGAGTGACCTCGGCCATCTCAATGACACAGCTCTGCGTGAGGAGATCACGCCATGGCACCTTGATGCTCACCCGTCCTACAGACCCTTCCTTCAGCTCAAAAGGAATGTCTTGCAAAGCAGCGTTTATAACCTATTTAAAGAATATAGTACGTGATTGTATTGTATTGAATGTTTATTTTAAAACTCGCCCCATTGAACCCTTCCTGTAGTCCAAAAGGGGTTTCTTCCAAGGGTGCATATATGCCCGTTGAATGAATATATTTGTAACATACAGAATAGTTTTGAGAATTCAATTGTTAAACATACATAAATAGTTTTGAAAATAAGCTTGAACCATAAAACCTAAATTTGAGCATTCATACAGTGACTAAGGCGCGAGTCAGGCGCGTGTGACCTAATAGACATAGCGAATGAACGGAATACATACTGTGGTGTTCAGATGCAGGTTCTTCAACGTCAGATAGCCATCAATCACACCCAGGTCGACCTGGTCCATTTCCAGCTCATCGTTCAGTATCTGCGAATATTGTGAGATAGATGAAGCGGCTTGAGTTTCGAGACCATGACCGACATATAACTATCCCTCAGTACCAATACTCCTTTACATCACGAGAAAACATGCGTGCATGCGCAAAATAAATGAATTGTTAGCTCCAGATATATTTGAAACGATATGTTTGGACCGTAGTCTGGCGTAGAACATGCCCAGCAAGGTTTTAGAATTATCGCATACGAGAAGAGAAATAAATATGCAGGTATGAATGTCACACATATACAAAGTCATAAACCAATTTATTGAAGTATTTGTAATGGGAGACTAAGTATGGCATAGAAACAATGTCTATATATGAGTACATATTTGCAAATCTACGCATAAAAAAGTATTTTATGACATTTTTTGATATTTTTGATATTCAACATATACATATATAT
>NW_014039857.1:37524-39114 GCF_001186125.1 Sphaeroforma arctica JP610 | reverse complement strand
TAATGTTTTCATTTAAACATACGTGTACTCATGTACTGACACAACTGCGAACGTTACTTGTTATAGCTTTGCGTTTGCTAGGTGTTCTGTCGATACCTATGAGTTTTGTACAATATTAAAAGTATGCACTCGTTCATCATCGTTGAACAGACGAGCAACATTCTACCATGCTTCTTGGTTCGTTGACATCTGGCACGTCTTCTTTATATTCTCGCTTAATCACAGGCCAACCACGCATATGCGTATAGCCATCTCAGTTCATACCTTTCCGATACTGCGCTTTAATATGAACTGGGTCAGTCGCCTGTGCAGCGATCCGGGGATCCACATATTGGTTGAGTAGAGAGTGACAGATAGGGCGCCCAGCAACCCAAGTGGGTTTACTAAATCCAGGCCTGAACTGGCATTAGTTCAAAATTATATCATGTATCGGCTGAGTTGAGCACATGCACCACTCCTAGGTCGGCACGAACATTAGTACGGGATGCTGTCGTGTCATGACACGAGAGCTTTGCATGTATCACAAGATTACGTGGTAATTTTTTATTGCGCTGTGAACTACAGTGAAGATATTCTCGATTGTGAAATAAGTAAGGCGTAATTAATAAAGATAAATCTACTTAATAGGTATAGAACACGTAAGTAAATAGTCGCATTAAGCTGAAGATAGTGAACTATCCTATATCTACTACGACTAATATATACATACATATATATATATATATGTAGTGATCAATATATGATAAAACGATTCCATATCCATCAAATAAAATAAACACAACTATATATAACAAGAGTCGAAAAAGCGCGTCATCGCTTTTCCTCTGTTTATTTTCAAGGGGTCTAAAAATAAACGTTTACGCAAACGCCTATTTGTTTGATTTCTTAACTAGAGAACGTTTTATAAATACTCTCTTATCAAAGACACAAGAAAAATAGACCTATCTGAAAACGTTGACCCTCAGGTTTCAAATATGCACCAAGGCGACAACAATAAATAAATAAATACGTATAAAGTTTAAACAATATATATATTATTTTTTTAAATACGTTTTTAAATACGTTTTTATTTGTACAAAATGTATCGATCTTATGTGTGTGTTTTTTTTTTGTGAATATATATAAATACATATGTACTGTCTATACATACACATAAATGAAAGAACAGTTTTATGCATCATGCACCTTGTGCACAGTATGATATATGTACAGAGATACAGGACATCGGTGAGAGTCAGAAGACATTGCTGAATATAATAGTTGGTTTTCTATAGTTTCTATGAGTATCCAGAGTTCAATGCTAATGAAAATACAGCCGTGCTAAAGGAGAAGCTTCTTAGTGTAACACATCTACCAGATCGGATTCTTGCGGCTGAGTCTTTCGGCAATGCGACACCTATCGACCGGATATAAAAAACATTATATATATATATATATATATATATATATTATACATAAATACATACATACATACATACATGCATACATACATACATACATACATACATACATACATGCATACATACATGCATACATGCATACATACATAGATACATACACACACACACACACATACACACACACACACAT
>NW_014039857.1:2302-20605 GCF_001186125.1 Sphaeroforma arctica JP610 | reverse complement strand
TATATATATATATATACATATATATATATGTATGTATGTATGTATGTATGTATGTGTATATGTATATGTATATGTATATGTATATGCGTGCATGGATATCTTTCAATTCAAGCCGATGTTTAAAATTGCCAAAAACTTAAAATCCTGCAAACAAGACGGGTTTGAAAATCCCTTATCAAAGGTAGATCAGCATACATATTTTCTAAATCGAAATATCTCTTTGTACCAATGCAGCGTCTCGGACAAGAAGACAGCGCAATCCAAGAGCTGAGGAACCAAATTGGCAACCAGGCCGGAAATATGCAGGTACTTACACAAAGAAAACAACAGTGTCCACTCTTGAATGTGTATCTTAAGTCTAGATCTCAATCCAAACCGGTATACCCATGTTCTTATTCTTGGACTGGAATCCGTTTGGGAAAGCAAAAACGGAATCGTGTTTACGCCCCTGCGGTATTGGGTTGATTGCCACTGATGCGAGTTTATTTGCGCTCTTGTTTCGTTCTCTAAGCGCCCATTCTGAGTATCTGATGCCGAGATCGAGTTACGTATCGGTTTGGAATCGTATGAGCGTTACTTCGTTGCCTACATATGTATGTGAATACACTGTTGGACTTTCTCAACTAGGTAAATATGTACGTGTCCATATCATTTTCATAGCCACACCTGTACTAAACTATGCTATGTATGTACTCGCGCAGGTGCTAAAAGGAGAATACGACCGTATCACGGGCGGCGTTTCGGGATTGCAGGAACGACACAAAAATGTAAGATATTCTCGATTATATATATTTATATATATATATATATGGATAGATAGATATAGATGTATGTATGTATGTATTTATGTATATATGTATGTGTGTGTGTATGTATGTATGTATGTATGTAAATTTGTATGTATATACATATATATATATGTATGTATCCATATATCTATATATCTATGAACTTATGTATATAAATTGCTTATATGTACATATATATCCGTCTAACAACATGTTTTCTCACACTATTCAGCTGAGTGGTGAGGTAGAAGCGAATATCAGGGAGATGCAGACCATGGCTGCAATGACCAACGAGATTAACTCGCAAATTGCGGATCTAAAGAAGCAGCTGGTTGAAGAGGAACTGGCGGTAAGTTTTATATCGATGCCATGGTCATTCCTATCGTTCACGAGGTATCGTCGTATTTTATTGTCGTACACGAGAATTTGATCGTGTTCTATTGTTGTACATGCGATTTCGCCGCATTCAGTGGTCGTGCATATGTTGTTGTCGTTGTTTTGTTGTCCGTGAGGTGATGTCGTATTGTGCTGTTGTTCATCGGCAGGTAATTTTCATATACATTTAGCCATTGATGGAATATATATACCATACGTACATTCACTGGCACTAAGTATATGAGTTTGCGATTTGCCTCTAAATTCGGGGGGGGGTTTTTTAACGCATACATTTTACGCTTTTGCGTCGGTGATATAGATACCCCTTCTGCGACTCTCGTTGCTCCGATCATTGCTGTGGTATCTACTTGTGTCATGCATGCACGTGCATTCTGACATGCTTTGAATTTCTGTTTATTCTTTTGCGCCAATTAGTGGCATAAGGTTATTTCAAAACCAAGCTGGAGCTGTCAGTTTCGAGCTCACCGTAGGTGTCAAGGGCTTCAGACAAATAACCATACCAGCACCAGTTACGTTTATATAAGCATGGCATTCAACATACATCGTATATAAATATAAACATCACAAACGACTGAGATACTGATCTTCGCTGCTTCACGTATATAGGTCGAGAAAGACGTCAAGAAACTCGAGGCGTCGGGTAACACCACCAACTTGCCATTCGGCGTGGGCATACGGTCGACAGTAGCACACTCCATCTCATCCGCCCCAACTTATGTGCGAGAAGACCCGGCTATCAAGCCTCCCAAGCCTTTGAAGGTATGAGACTGCACTGAGTTTGTCGTGTTTGATATATGTACATTTGTGGTGGCAAATTGTCCAAGCCCTTGGAGGTTTGAGACAGCACCGAGTTCGTCGTGTTTGATGTATGCACATTTGTGGTGTCAAACCTCTCAAGCCCTTGAAAGTATGAGGCTGTACCGATTTTGTCGTGATTGATATATGTACATATTCGGAGGCAGTTTCGCTCATCCTTGACGTATGTATCAAGATAAATGTGTCTGGTATATTTGCTTTTGCGGTTCTTAAAGGTATGAGACTGTATCAAGTTTGTCGTGTTGAATATATGTACATTTGTAGTGGCAATTACGCTGAACCTAGAATTATGTACCATGACATTGTGTCTGGTATAAATGTATATGCGGCTCTTGCAGGTATGAGACGGTACCGAGTTTGTCGTGGTTGATATATATACGTTTGCGGTGACTGTTTCGCTGACCCATTGACGTATTTGCCAAGGTGAAGTTATCTATTATATGTAAATGTACGGTTGCAAACTTGCAGACCCTCGAAGGTGTATACCGAGTCAGATACATCTGAAATAGGTGTATGAAATATTGGATTTTGAATCGATTGTGCAGAGCCAAATTATATGGCTAGTATGCGATATCGCCTTATAGACTACCAGTAAATATTTCTTGCATGTGTGCACTTTGAACGTACGTTCTGGTCCCTGGGCCCAGTTTTCGTCTATAGTTTAGGCTTATACACTGCAATCATCATGTATTGTGTACATGATTATATAACACATGTGCCTATGTGCATGTCCATTGTAAGTGTGTACGATCACATATTAACGGTACACATGTGCCTTGTTTACGCAGGAAATGACGGAACAAGAGCAGGTCGACTGGGCCATGAAAATGACCGAGAAGGAGATGACACCCGAGGAGAGAGAGGAAGCCGAGCTCAGGCAGGCATTAGAGGCCAGTCTAAGGGACTAGTCGAATAATCTATTTATAAATGGTCATAGTTATTTATAAATTCTACCTACCTTCCTCGGACTAATGTTGGCACCCCCGTTGTGCACGGGTGCTTGGTCTGTATGTAAGTATGTAAATAGATTGTACCTAACATATAAAGATATCTTTAATGCACAGCGCTCTGTCAGCCGACAGCATCAATCACTATAATATGTTCGTGTTCATGCACTTCTAGAGGAAGAACAAACCGTTTTATACTGTATTCAGAAATATTTTCCGGCCTGTCATAATGGTACTTGACGATTAAATCACTTTTTGATCGCATTCGTATTGATCCAATCCGATCACTGGCTTTCAGCTGCATGGCACATTCGCTACTATGAGCATATATATATATATATATATATATATACGATCAGAAACTGAATTGTATTGATCGATACGTTAGCTCGACAATGCAGTATAGCGTCGTAGGTGCATTATATGTATATGTATAGGTATATGTATGCGTAGTGGTGAAACGATGCTCACACACCCATCTGTGCTTATTTGCACTGGGGTATACATTCTCCCTCGTAGGCCTCTTCTGCAGTTTCATATATACAATGCCTACTTAGTACGCGACTTTATTTAAACATGCTTGCACACAAGTCGCTGTGCTAAACATTTGTACCGCGTGGCAAAGGAATCGGTCAATACACAGCTGTTGGAAGCGCACGCTCAAAGTGGCGTGCTACTCGTGTTCACAGTCGGGAGAAAGCCACTACAATATGCCGGTTCATATTGTAGCAACGATTTTAACCATGGCCCTTTAAATTAGACAAGGGCTGTGTTTTAATCTGTAATGCGAACACACTGATTTGAACCTACAATCGACTAAATGCATATGTAGAGAGTTACTCAGCTATTTACGTATGTACAAACACACTATTGAAAAAGCGTGTTTTTCGTTTTTGTAGTTCTTTTTGATTTTGCAAAATAAACAGAACCTAAAAATTATGTTCTCAACTCTCACTCTACGTTTTATAGTAAGTAGGGTTTGATGAGAGTTGTGGCTTACAACTTGCATTTTTAACTTGCATTTTTAACTTGCATTTTAAATAAATACCTTATGCTGTCGAGTATCCTGTTATATGCACTGTAGACTTCACCTCTACTCAGTACTTGCTTTGAGCATTGATTAAAGAGTTTTAGATACGTATCCGTATGTTTCCTGAAGGATAGGGTAAGCGATAGATTTTACGACTGAAAAAAAAGTGATGACAGCTCTGTTTAAATAGATCTGTCCCTTGGTGGTCTAGATACGACAACTGGTTAAGCATCGACTGGGTTACATCCATAAGGAGGACAGCCCAATCAGTACTATTACTCTTTAATATATATATATATATAAAGGACAAGTTTACTTATACTGAAAACATCTGCGCATGGGAAACCCAGTTCAATGCCAACAACATACACAGGCAGGGTATTCAATTCAACATCGTTTCAACACTAAATGCATCCACTTTAGCACATTACATGCAGTACGACAAAAAGTACACCTAAGGCATCCCACCCAATACCGACTACATATGCACACAGGAAACCCAATTCAATACTAACAACATCTACAGACAGGATAGCCAAATTCAACCTGGCTACAGCTATACGCTCACGACAGACAAAGTCAGAAACACGAAGATAGGTTTGAAATAGCCTTCACTACTAGTTATCAAGCAATAGAGAAGCCCTAGAGAGAGTTTCAGTGAAAACCGTATTCGTAGTGTTTTGGCGTGTAGCAACAGAGCAGGTGATTGATTTCGTATAGAATGCAGTGATATATAGTGATTTTTAGCTCACTATGTTCTTATTATGTGAATGTGTATCCCTTTTCTAAGTGGATGCATTTTTAGGCGAACTTCTTGTACGCACATTTGTAAGCACGCGATTTGTATGAGCCTTCCCCTGTGTACCCGTTACACTAATAGTTACTATGCAATCATTTGTAGATCCATGTTCTCGCCGTACAATCAATTGTATGCTATGTCACTGTAGAACTGTTCTTACGGATTTAATTTTCGCTTGCCTTTAATCACCTCTATGTTTATTACTCAAGAAAGTCTACTGTGTTTATCTTCCCAGCAGCGTACAGTCGGAACTAGACAATATACATATCACTCAGTAGACAGAGGATATCTGGCCAAATATCCTTCAATATTCTACCTGTCGCACCATGCAAGTTAAAAATTTGGTTGGTATGTGGCTAGAGACAGGTGGCCAAATGAGTTTTGACTCAGAATATCTATTGGAAGACTTCGTACTACGCTATCGCGAGCAGCTGCGCACGGTGCGTTTGGTAGAGCCAATCGCTGACATTAGTACGCTCGTCTCGTGTTGGAATATACGTTCTGTGGATATGAACGGCAATGCAGACGTATATAGCATCCGCGCCCTTGGCGACTGTCGGAGTCTGCAGAGTCTGTCCACGTCACAATGTGGTGAAGTCAAGGACATAGCAGCTCTTGCTACTTTACCGGCTCTGCACACACTTGATGTGAGCGGCAATAGGTATTTGCAGCCTCTGTCTTCTTGCACGACAATAGTCAAATTGGATATAAGTGATAGCGTTAGTTTAACGGATATAAGCCCTCTTCGCTTCCTTCAAAATCTGCGTGAGCTGGACCTGACCTATTGCCTCGAACTTAGTGATTTCAGTCCCTTGGCCGCGTGTACCGCACTGCAATCACTGAACATAAACCGTACGGCGACATCTGCCCTCTCCAATCCTGTGTAGCACTATCCACACCCACTATGTATAGTAACAGCAGTATCACTGACCTAAGTCCAATATCATCATTCGAAAGTCTACACACAGTGAAGCTTGGTGACTGTTTTTTTATTGGCGACCTCACTCCATTAACCCAATGGACTAATCTGCACACGATCGATCTCCATAAGAGGGGTGTGACTGACCTCGGTCCTCTTGCATTCTGCACTGGATTGCACAGATCTTAGTCCACTGGGGTCGCTAATATCATTGCACACACTCGATAGTAGGGCGAGTGCATACATTACTGATTTGAGTCCAATTGACGGTTGTCTTCGGAGCCTGCGCGAGCTATACATGTCCGAATGCCCCGACAACAGCGATATAAGCCCGCTTGCCACATGCGTGGAGCTACACACACTGAATATAAGCAACTGTAAATAAATCGCTGATTTTAGACCAGTTGCTGCCTGTACAGCGTTACGTACCCTGGAGTTGGCTGTTTTCAGAGCTTGCGGAAATTGAGCATGCGTGGATGTAGCAACACCGCCGATATAAGTCCAATTGCGCCCTGTGTGGAGTTGGAAGAATTGAACCTTAGGCAGTGCGAGGGCATCTCAAATCTTAAACCTCGGGCGTCGTTAGTATCGCTGCAAACTCTGGATTTAACCGCACCCGATTTCGGTTGGTTCCTCGACTCAATCACATGCAGTCAGAGTCTCCAGAGACTGTTGATTCATAGTGGCAGTAGCACAGCAGTCTTGGACACACTCTATGGTTGTCGTTCCCTGCACACTCTACGTTTACACCGTGCATTGAGAAAATGTATCTGGTGATGCTGTTCCCAACTTTGATATATATGGTGATGAGGTCCGTAACTGTAACTTTCTACAGATCTATGATTTGTCTACAGAGCACCCGTTTGCTCTTCACTACGGCAACAATTTGGAGGACTATACTTCAGAAGACTACACTTCAGAAGACTATACTTCAGAAGACTACACTTCAGAGGAGAAACAATCAAATTAAAATCGATATCATGGATTTTTTTATAGAATAGTGGCGACAATGCCAAATGGGAGCATGAGACCAATATTGTACATCGTTTGACAAATCATGGTTTGCGATACTATAGGAAAATTTGAGGATTATTTGGAATGGGATATTTGTGTAATTCCATGTTCAGCTTCACAGAATGTTTAGATTCACATATGGTACTCAGTGACGAGTGTCACAGCTCCAATTGGCATGTGTTTGGTTAACTAATAGGTCAATGAACTTGTGACATGCCTCCTCATACATGTGTTTGGTTAACTAATAGGTCAAAGAACTTGCAACATGCTTCCTCATACATGTGTTTGGTTGACTAATAGGTCAATGAACTTGTGACATGCCTCCTCATATATGTGTTTGGTTAACTAATAGGTTCAATGAACTTGTGACATGCCTCCTCATATATGTGTTTGGTTAACTAATAGGTCAATGAACTTGTGACATGCCTCCTCATAGGAGGGCGTGCTTCCGTGGGGACTTTTGGGAATATAGCAATATCACCGCGCACACCGCGCGGCTACTTCCAACTGTTAAATTGTAAGGAGTGTGTTACATCCCATAGTAGCGTAAGCTACATCTGTCTGCTGACTTCACGTTGAATATAGGTTTGTTTGTAGATGACTGGATTGCATGGATGCACATGGTCGCAAGTGCAAATCAATAACTATCCAACTATCCCAACAATGTTGCCTACGCATTGTAACTCTTGTCGCACCTAGTACGGTCGCCACTGAACAGCACGCATTCTGGGTACACCGGCTCTAGAGCGCCAATTATAGGCAAAGTAATATTGAATCGGTGCAGTACGTCACAGACGGCCTCGCCCTCAAGCTCAATTGTATTTCTAGGTGTATCATCTCCTATGATACGTTCAATATGCGTAGACTGACTATCTTGAATACCAGTCTGTGTATAAATGGCTAAGGGCACTTCGTTACTGGGACACCACTTGTGGGGAGACACTCCCATAGAACCGTCTTTTTTAATAGGTATAGGCTCACCACCGCGGCACAAGTACGTGCGGCACTGGTCGAGGTCAGCGCATTTCGGAAAATGCGGTGCGATATGAGCGGGTGTATGTTCGTCGATTTTGTTGTATAGGCCCAGCTTCTCCCTGAAAACACATGCTGTGTAATCATCACTGTTCCGACACGCAGGAAATATCGGTCCATATACGGCATGGGTTTGCATGAGTGTCGTATGCAGGCATGAGCAAGTAGCAAATGATCCGCACCTTCCACCCACATTCGTCAGCCAGAATGCCGCATTAGGCATGCTCACGTACCAGAATCCTGTATCCCTGATATTTGATAACACCGAGTCGAATACCTCAGTCAACACAGTGCTGTGCACAGCATCATCCGATTCTATGCGCCCCATGATTAGAAGACTATTTTGTGCTACGTCGTAGTCGGCATTTTCACGTATGCTGCCTTATTCTGACCTCTCCCTCCGAGGTGGCGTTAGCAAAGCTCAATGCTTCTGCACATGTTGGCTCATAAATCATAAATTCAGAGTCGAACCGCCATACAATGTCTAAATCCTCGTACGTTATAGATCTCTTCAATATCTGAATGGACTGTGTTACCGATGGCACGATAATACGAAGCTACATCTCACATCTCGCGCGATATGCATTGCATCCCCCTAGTGAAAGTAGACGTGGGTCTGTATCACGAAAGAATCTAGTCTCAAGAATGTAGAATATGCGATTCGACTCATTTATTTGTCCAGATGAATATAAAGAAAATATACTTGTATTGCGCGTCTGGACAAAGAATATGTAATATACCCCCACCGACAAGCACATGCCAAGAAAGAATGGCAGTACCTGCCAAGGGAAAGCCACACGCATCTCAGCAGACGACAGTTATGTTATAGTCTCACCGTTAATGGTAGATTATGTGCTCTAGTACACAATGCATAATTGATTTGTTTGATATAATTCTTGTGGCAGA
Organism: Sphaeroforma arctica JP610; assembly: GCF_001186125.1. Lineage (NCBI taxonomy): Eukaryota > Ichthyosporea > Ichthyophonida > Sphaeroforma > Sphaeroforma arctica. The sequence goes on along the minus strand of NW_014039857.1, from coordinate 11,958 downwards.
TCTTACTAGACTGCGCCCTGGCATTGAAGCTTTTAGCGCTACATCAAATGATTCCGCTGTGGACAAAAGGGTATACTGCCAAATGTTATGCATGGGTGTAAAATGCCAGCTCGCTTCTTATATCGACTTGAAAGTATATATATCTGCCTCTTGACCTGATTTACTCGTGTGGTGTTCCATTCCCCCATGTTGCACGGCATACTTTTCACATTTTAATATATTTATTTATGTATATACAATTATATATTTGTCGCCAGCTCGCCACTCGCCAGTCGTCACGGCCACACACATTCTAAAGATCAAATCGGAGTCATCGGATTGGTTGTTACTCGGTTCTACTTTTTGAAACAATTTTTTGTTTGTTTATATTTACTGCAATAGAGGGTGAATTGAAAATCTACCACGGGCTTGGAGAATTCGAGCAGCAATTCATGATATCATTACAATACATATTAGAAATAGTTTAGATAGCTACAAGGAGTTAGGGGTCTGGAGCGGCAACTTGTTCCATCCCGGGTGTTATGGGCGTCTTGCCTAACCACACTAATGCCTTAGTAGCAATGCGATGGGACAAGGGATCCATAGCGTTGATAGTTTCGATTAATATAGGGTAGAGTGTGTGCCACTTTGTAGTGAAACTAAGAAGGATCACAACACGAAGGAGCACCGCAATTTTTTGAATTTTGAATTTCGACCCTCTGACTCTCTGAGACAGCCTGGACTCTGGAGTCTGGATTCTCGTCTCCCGAGCCTGGACTAGTCACTGAGAGACTGTGTCACTGTGAGTGTGTGTGTCAGCGAGTGTGTGTGTCAGCGAGTGTGTTCACTGTTCAGTCTGTCAGACTCTCAGTCAGACAGTCATCTGAGGCTGAGAGTTTAGAGTTGAGAGTTGAGACTGCGACTCTGCGAGACTGCGACTAAATAATCACTAAATAAATATGCAGAACGTTGATACTCGTGAAGACGGCTTTAGGAGAGGCTAGTGGCTACATATAAAACGTTAAAACCAACCATTCTCGGTTTTGCGTTTAGGAAGGATGGAAGAATGGACGAGTGACTGAGCAAAAATCATTTAGTATTTATCGAGTGAGTTACAAAATGATAAATTTCAATCAGTATTACGTTTACGTTCGACATTGCTGTATGGGTGAATACTAACATACAGCAACCCGAATTGAGCTTCTAAAAAATAAAAAGCTCTGCGACTGACGTGGCGAAAAAGGCTCAAATACGTATATATATAATTTAATCTAAACTGGCCTTTCGAGTTCCAAGTCAACAGCCCTAAGTCTTTCATTTTTTTTAAATTAGGTACATATTGCAACAATATCGACAAGTACCGTAGGGCAATAACCCGACTCTTTATAAGCCACAGAGCTTAATTTATTAGCCGGACCAGTTCCCCACATGGGAATCAAAGAACTTGCAGAATTAATTTCATGCACGCTCGCGGTACATGTTTGGACCCTTTAACGTCGTTGACAACACCGTCAGATGCATATTGTGGTAACGCGAGGGAGTCACGATAGAGTATGCAATTTTTGGACTGATCATTCTGCCACGATGCCGCATATATTTTGTAGGACATACACGCAACATCCGTACTCATAAGATTCATACATGATAGATCAAGCCGATGTAAGAACCCTAAACCCTAAAATCTATCGCGACATCCTCGCAATACCACGTTATGTTTTAGAACAGATGTTGTAATAAGACCGGAATGGATGGATAGATGAAGAGAAGTAGTTCATTGACAACGTCTCCTGCCAGTTTCTAGTTCTAGCACCCTATCTGATTCAGTACTGTATAGTACTAAAAAGAAGGACAATGAATGTTTCCATACATACACTTTATTGGTGGAATCGGTACGGACTAACAATCAATCGGCAGGGTAAATGTGGCCATTAAGCAGACCGCAGAGTAGAGCTGTACCTTGCTTTCGGAATGACCTCTAAAATTATTCATTTCTTGATCTCCTTGTTCAGGAAATTCCTGTGCATAAGGAAGACAGAGTCGAAAATTGAGTGTTTGGACAAGCGCTTCGGGTTTCGGGGAGTTCGGTACTCAAGCTTGGTTGCCACAGCTGTACACTTCAGCCGCTAGCGAATACCTCCGCAGCTAAACGAAATTCCATTACGATCCCATATATACAGAGCATAATATACATCACAAGGTCACACAACAGCAACAACACTATGTACATACACATTACCTCAAACACATACATATAACGCGATACAAACCAACTACGACCGTTCGAATCCGCTTTCCAGCAGCACACACCCTAGACGCCACAATTCCAGACCTACCATGACTTGACCATCATCTTCTGGGTTGCAACCAGGGCCTCGTACCGTACACTGCTATCGGGATGGCTGATTAATTTGATCAGTTCGGCCTTTCCACCCAATTGCTCCACATTCGCTCGCCCCAGACTGTAGTGTCGCGTGTATTCTCCCAAGTCATGGCACGCAATAGACATCGCCGTGGTATCCTGGGTGTGTCATACAGACATTAAATTAGAGATTCGTAAACCAGTGAGCATCCGCTTTCACAGTCATCTTGATAATTAATACAGACATTGAACTAGAGATTCGTAAACAAGTAAGCATCCACTTCCCCAGCCATCTTGATAGTTAATACAGACATTGAAATACAGATTCGTAAACCAGTGAGCATCCGCCATACAGACATTGAATTAGAGATTTAGAAACGAGGGAGCATCCGCTTCCACATTCATCTTGATAGGTATTTTGATTTGGTGCTAGTGTTTCGATGATATGTTGATCAAAAATGTTCTGTTCACGGTTCTATCTGTAGTGTAAACTGGGAATGGTACAATTCACTGCCGTATTCACGTTCTACTGGCCAGCGGGGAAGTGACGCCATAACTGAGTGCATAGCGCATACAAATGATTATACGTATATCCCACCACCCATCCACATATACAAATGATTATACGTATATCCCACCACCCATCCACCTATACAAATGATTATACGTATATCCCACCACCCATTCACATATACAAATGATTATACATATATCCCACCACCCATTCACATATACAAATGATTATACGTATATCCCACCACCCATCCACATATACAAATGATTATACGTATATCCCACCACCCATCCACATATACATATGATTATACGTATATCCCACCACCCATTCACATATACAAATGATTATACGTATATCACCACCACCCATCCACATATACAAATGATTATACGTATATCCCACCTACCATTCACATTTACAAATGATTATACGCATATCCCACCTACCATTCACATAGACCACATACATTGCTCTCTTCCAGAATAGTAATCAGCATCCTCAGCATCTCGTGTTCATTGTCGTTGAGTCGCATCACATGGTCCCGCCAGAAAGCCTCGCTTTTGTGCATAGGACTCCATTTGAGGTCACCTGAACGCACCTCAATGGCGTACTCGTCAAACGAATTAAGTTCGGTCACATAGTTCTGCATGGTATCTACCACATACTCTACGTCGTCCTGCATTGTAATTTATATATATATATATATAATATCACGTATAAACAAAAACACGCGAAGATATGAATCTTGTGATTATTCACGTATATGCATGTGATATGCTCCAGCAAGCATGCCATGTGAGAAATAGGCCAATCAGCATTCTCTTGTACTGACACTCCAGCTCACAAATCTAGTTATCTTTGTTTCGCTCCGCACATCGAATTATTTTACACATGATGAACATATTTGCATATAATGAACTATTTATATAATGTATTTATTCTGATAAACTGAAAATATCTACATATAAATAATGAGCTAATTATATACTATGAACAGCATTTATATTAATAATATACAAAACATATATATCGACTGATAATTGGCATATTTACATGTATAGGGACACAAAAAGGAAGCATTGCAGTCACTGCCGTAGATACATTTGGTCGTCCACAAGACACACCTTGATATCCTCGTCCTTCCAGTTCTTTGACTGAATAAGTCGCAGTTGGCGCTGCAGTTTGTTTGATATCATAATCTCCACGTTCTCTTTAATCTTGTAACCCGACTTCTCCAGGATATTCTGCAGCGTGAGTGTGTTTATGTGGTTAGATGCCCATGCGTGTATATGTGAATAGGTGTCCAGTGAACATGGATGAACACAAGTATCTTGACTATACCTCCGCGCGGAGATTGTGTATTAGATTATAAAGGCATATATTTTGAGATGGATCAGGATGTGTGTATCGAATAGCATCGGTGGGGGATTTAAGAATATAGGTGCATGTCTACATGCATGCGTATGTGCAGGAACCATGGAAAGCACACTTGTTCATATCCACGCTTGCGAATGAGATTTCAAGGTTTAGGGTTTAGGGTTTCGAGATGCCGGCATGACAAGCATGTGCCGTGAGATCGCTTCTCCGTGGCAGTAGGTATATAATTGCATGGGAGCATACATGCATATATAGTGTTTGATTGATACATCCACAAGCCCAACCCCATTATTAGATATTACCTAACCACTACAACCCCAAAACATTCTGGCAATCCATAGCTACATTACATGGTTCATACACACGCCCATATACACAACTGAGTGGTACATAACTATACAGGCACCTCCTATGTGTTATACAACACCCACGGCCACTGCGCATGCAACAGTAGTGCGTATGTCTACGTCTGAACCCATGCGCACGCGCACACGCACACGCACTCACACCAATCCCCAGCTTGTCACTTACTCGTAGCGTCAGCGTGGCCACCCTGACCACCTTCTCTTTGCTGGACTTGGCCAAGACGTTCGAGATGACGGAGGGTATGTGTCGTTTGGAGATGGTCTGTGCGATGTCACTGTTGAAGGTCATGAGCCAGAAGCAAAAGACCACTTGATACTGCATTTGGAAGTTGGCGGCTTTGTTAATAACCAGGTCGCACAGGGCACCGACGCCGTTGGTGTCTTGATAGAACTTCAGGCGGTACTGGTCGAATCTCAGCATGGACATGAGGGACTTGATCACCACCTAAAAATAGAATAGAGCAGATATATATTTAGAACGTAGTAGCTTAGCGCAACATGAGCGATAAACCCCTCACCGATGCAGTGGAAAGTAAGAAAGGAAGAAGTATCCTGAGTAGTTTACAGTGTATGCGAAGATAGAGGTACATCGCCCATTTCTGCGCGATTCTTTAGATATATAGTAATTAGCGGATTCGACAGATATTGAGATTACGAAGTTTAGCATGACTTAGGTAGATTGACAACACTGACAATCAAGGTCACAAATCGATTACAAAATAAACAGAAGCCCAATTATATTTAGGTTAAATAGACACGGACAACACTTGGCACTTGGAATATATAAATATATATTTGCATATATATGCATATATATATCGATATAGAAATCTATACATACATATATATATTCTCATCCTAGGCTACAAGTTAATCCACAGGTGTTTGTAAACTATGCATAAGAAGGAAAGAATCCAACAAGTCATTGTAAGGTGCCACAATATACAATTATGATAACGACATGCGAGGAATACCGAGATTCACTTTTCATTGGCGTATAGAATTCGGACCAGATATACCCACATACACAGGTAGCGTGTAAGATATATGAAAGAATATGAAAGTATACACTATAAAAAAAAGTTGGGTTTCATGGTTTACTAAACACTAAACCCCTGAAAAATTGTCGATTCCTATCTGATTGCATCAACCGAATCGGTAGCCTACGCAAGTGAGTGGTGAAATTTGCAAAAGACACACTAGTGGAAATGGTTTGCAGCGCTTTTAGGGTTGAGGGCCAACTAAATCACACCTCCACGTAGAACTGAGAAAGCTCTGATTTAAACCACATAGAGAAAGCTCTAATTTAAACCATATACAACTGAAAAAGAGAAACCACGTAGAACTGAGAACGCCCTGATTTAAACCACATAGAGAAAGCTCTAATTTAAACCACATAGAACTGAGAAAGAAAACCCACGTAGAACAGAGAAAGCTCCGATTGAAACCACGTAGAACTGAGAAAGCTCTTATTTAAACCACATAGAATTAAGAAAGCTTCGAGTAGAACAAGCCTCGATCTGTGTCGGGGACAGATACGGTATGATCATCGTCCATAGTTTTGGATTTTCCACGGTACACTCATACTCAGTAGCGATTGAGTGTGTATACTTCTAGCGTTCAAGGCGCTGACAAATTTGAACACAGTTCGGTACTTCCCACCGCACCTGTACGTGAAGACCACTGCCCGACTATACATGCATGCGTCACCACTCACTTGAAATGAATCATACGTATGTTCAAGACACTCTGATTTGTATATAAAAATGACAGGGTTTATTTTTAGAATCCAAGGCACAGAACGGTTTGTGTACAGATTTGCAACGTTCAAACGCACCTGTACGTGAGGACCACTTCCCGACTTAAGCTGAGTCGCCAACCATTTGAGGTACTTATCGGCATTAGTATCATCCAGTGGGGGGCCTACAAGTAAATACCCAGGAACAAGCACGTGTCAGTCGAATAGGTTATATTGTCATAACCGTTGATATGATAGTATAAGTATATGCCAGTCAGCGCACAATAATACAACGCGGACGGCTAAAGTTGAAAAAAATTGCCTAGAGTATACATACATACATACGTACCCCACAATTAATATCAGATGACAGACTAACAAGGGTCAAATAATGCGCATGGTATCAATCACCAAGGGTTGGGGAGAAAGCGGGATGTCAAAGCGGGATGAGAAAAGATAAACTACTGAGAGAAACCATACCAGATCGACCACGGGTGCTCAACATGTGAGGTTAACCAGTATTAAACACTTTCATAGACTATCCCGTATATGGGAGACCAGACTGGCTCAGGAGCTACTAGATTACACCGACATACACGCAGACACTATCCTGCTATTGCACACCCTCATCTCTATAGATCATGTATATATGCATATACGGATTGGATTTGTATCTGTATAAATATAAGCACACATATGGTTGGTCTGTACCGATGGTACTCATGGCGTCGGTGTACATCATACGCATACAGCAACAGATAGCAAAACCAAACATCCGTACACATGCCCACATACAAACACACAACATAACAACACCATACCTGTTACACACAACGCAGTCAACACCTTGACAGCCTTGTTCTGGATGAACAGATCGTTCTTCTCCATCGCAAGGTGCAGGAAACATCCGTAGGGCTGGCCGGCGCTGATGGTGCTCATGGCGTGGAAGTAGCTCACACGCATAGGGTCGTTGGTGAGTGCATCGTCCACCAAGGTGAGGATGTACTGGAGTGGCTCGTCATTGTTCAGCTTGGACAGTAATGCTAGCATCAGCGACGCGTATTCTCGACCCTGGGGTTTGGCGAGGAGTGATTCGAGTAGGTGAGTATGTAGGCGACTGTGTGGGTATAAAGCTGAATGGTATATATATATATATATATATATATATATATATATATATATGTGTGTGTTGTCGTGTATATATAACTATACTATTATATATATACATACATACATACAAGCATACATATATACATGTATATATATATATATATATATATGTATATATATATATATATGTATATATATATATATATGTATATATATAAAAAGATGTATATGTATAGAAATATGTGTGTATGTGTCCGTCTCATCGTATTCCATGATCATTGTACTGGACTCTAGAAAACAGCAAATCACCCGTGATATATAAACATGTATGCGATATGAGAATACAAATGTCCAGGATGTAAACAAAGTACTGCGTCTGCGTCTACCATTGTTGTCGTATGCCTTTCTTCGTTCAGTGGTGTGGGAACAAACAATCATCAGTGCAATACACGCACACGTCGACCATATGCAACTTCATCTACGCGTGTTCACATGCACTGCCGCAACAAAACAATGCAAGGCAAACTTACACTCTCTTTCCACAAAGCACTGCGTCTGGTTTCATTACTGTCGTCGTATGTCTTGATCATCGACAGTTCGGTCTTTTCTATGAGTCCGGCGGTCTGGTAGCCCTCCCACGGGATGTTGCGATTGCGCACCGATGCGGTTTGCGACTCGAGCGATCCTGTAAAATGAGTTTGAGTGTGTGTTAGGGGGATATCGGGTTGAATATACACCTAGAGTTGGGGTTCGATAGAGGGATTTGTTTCGGGTTGTCTACTCGGATTGACATAGGATACTTCATCCATAAAGTACACAGGGAACCCGGTAAGTGGAGAGTACCGTCATAGCTGCATTGCTAATGAGACACATCCACCACCAGAAGTATTCCCTGGGCCCTATATAGACATCCTTATTATCCTCCTTCACACAATTAGATAGGTATACTATGTCTGATTAAATATGAAAGTGTTGTCCTTTTGAGTAGTCATGTATCAAAGTACGGCCTATGCAAGCAATGCAATAGGATAAAGTACACGATATGATGCTAAGATTCTGGATACAAATATATTCTGCGCACTTTATGAACATATGGACTATACTGTGCAAGTATATTCTGTGTATCTGAGGAGTACAAAGACAGTTGTGAGACAGGAAAAAAATTGAAATTGGCAAATATATATATATATATATATACTTATACATAAGCATAAGCATAAGCATATATATAGATATATATACATATACATTTTACATATACATTACATATATATATATCGTATATATATTTTTGTGTGTATTGATGTATATGTATATGTATATACATATATATGTGGATGAATGCATACATATACATACATATATATAATTATATATATATATATATATGTATACAGAATGAAAATACATGCATGTATTGATATATATTTATTTATTGATCTATCTAACTTTATGTCTATCTAGCATTCATTTTCTTTTATATGTTTCCTTATAAATTTATGTATATTGTTCTTTGTGAATCTAAATAAAAACAACTAGACACACATATATACGCATAAATAGACACATGAACATGCGCAAACACATATGTGTATATATTTATACGCATGAATACATGTACGAATACGTGTACAACAACATATTTAAGCATACACTTATACACAGACATATACATACGTACATATACACATACACATATATATATATACATATACATACACATAAACAAACACACATGCACACACGCACTCATACATACATATATATATATATATATATATGTGTGTGTGTGTGTGTGTGTGTATGAGTGAGTGAGTGAGTGAGTGAGTGAGTGAGTGTATGTATGTGTGTAATTATATATATATATGTGTGTCCATATATATATATATATATATACTAATTTATATGTGCATATATATATATATATATAAATACATATATCTATATATAAATATACATATATATATACTAATTTATATGTGCATATGTATATACATATATATAAATACATATACATATACATATAAATATATATATACATATATAAAAATACATATACATATATATATATATATGTATATATATGTATATATACATATATATATATATATAATGTATATGTATATGTAAATATATTTATATATACATACATATATATATATAAATATATGTATCAGTATAACACTGTATATATATTGTGTGTGTGTGTGT
>NW_014039857.1:0-1158 GCF_001186125.1 Sphaeroforma arctica JP610 | reverse complement strand
TATACAGACATTATGGTGTATTTACTGAACACACACAAAAATGTACCTGCTGCCATCGCCTCGGCCGCCTGCCGGGTTTCCTCGTCAAATTCAGCCATGTTGCTATTGAGACCGATTTTTATTCAGTTATACCAGTAGGTTACCAACTAGCTGTTGACCACGAATAAATCGTATATATGCCACGCACACACACAATCACTAAATCTTTCGGTCACGTATGTTGCACTGAGGACAGTCTATAATCGTACTTGCGAATATGCTTTTTCTGAGCTATTTACTTGTTTTTACACCAAGGGAGTATCCTCTGTAATACTTCACCTGAGAATATACCAAATTAGTCTATCTATTTATAAACTATCTAAGCCGTGTTCTAAAATTAGTTTTTGTGGAAAAAAATTATTAGTCATAGATTTTCAGGAGGCTCCAATACCTACAGTTATATTGACCTTAGGCCGTATTTTAACTATTTTGGGCTATTCATAGGCCGTCAGTCTCCGTCGGAGGAGGCAGTACAATCACTGAATGCGAAAAATACTTTCTATAATTTGTACAAAAAAACAAATTCTACAAATATCAGATGATTGAACGTCGCCATTCGCCAGGGCGAATGATATTTATATTATTATTTACGTATATATTTTCCTATATATATTTTTTCAAAATATATATATTTATAGTATGTAGCATAGCTCATTACGTTGTGCGGTACGAATAGAAGTTGAACGTAAATGCATATGTATTCATTTTTAAACGTTATAAAGATTATGATGTGATTAGAACAGCGCACCTAAGTTGTTTCTCTAGTTCGTATATTAAACAGTACACCTTTAAATTTTAGACCCTAAAACTGCACCTAGTATCATAGAGTGGACTGTATATGGAATAAAAGTTGAATGTAAACGTATATTTATTCAATTTTTAAAAGTTTGAACGGAAAACGGTTTGAGGTTAGATTTTAGTGAGATACTAGAAAACCCTAATGAACCCACACATGAGGCTATCAACATTAGTCAACCTGATTTGGGCCAAACCAAACAAGAGCGCCGATTGACACGCTGGTCCACCATATTTATAATTGTTCATTTTCACTGCACTTATCGGTGCAATCAGTAGTTGTACAATTTCAACTATCAATATTAATTCAATATATATGTATAT
>NW_014039858.1:48201-49408 GCF_001186125.1 Sphaeroforma arctica JP610 | reverse complement strand
ATGAGTAAATATGGAGATTTGGATATGAACATAGCGATCGTGTTTATTGCCATAGATATGGTTGCAAATTATCATAATTCAGTTTTTTTACACATACTGGCTTGTTCCCGTTCAACTCGATGTTCTCTAAAACAAAAGGTTTGAGGAGACACCCATGGGAACGAATATTCCTGTATATTGTATTAGTATACAACTACATACATATATGGGCATACATATGCATGTATATGCATTATTGTGCGTTATATATATATATATATATATATATATATTTATGTATCAGTATACATTTTATTTCGTACATCCATGTATATATATAAATATATATATATATATGTATCAGTATACATTTATTTACATACATCCATGGATATATTATGTATGTATATATGCATAGTATTCATCTACGTAAACCAGTAAGCCTTACCGGCCACATGTACTCCTTCAGCCACAGCCAATCACGTTCAATCTCGTCGGCGTCATCTGCCACAGATATCACAAAGCTGACGTCACTGTTGACTGTGCACAGAATAATCCGGAACGGCGCGGCTGTGCTATCGAATACATTGTCCACCGTACCTACCACGCTATTAACTATTGACTTAAAAAAACCTGGTTTAGAGATATGGTATGGATGTATGGAATGATGAGATGGCAGGGAAAGATATTGAGGAAAACTTGAAAAAAAAATGGTTTGGAGGTATGTTCTGGTGAGAAGACAGTAGAAATGGTGATGGCATACGGTGAGTGACAAGGAGTACCAATCATAAAATTGCCTATCGGGATATACACTGATATCTTAACCGATAGTTCGACTTATGGTTCAACATAATATTCCATGTTCTATTTTGACAACAGGCAACGACAATAGGAATCAGCACCAAACTGTGCTTGGGCAAAGACAAGAGTGCCCATCGCATACACTTATTGCATCTTAATATGTTTAGAACAATGCATATTTCATATATATATTGATACATACCAAAATGAAAACCCAAATACACAATCAAATACAAAGATGTATATATATATACTTTTATATATGTATCAGTATACATTTACTTACTTACACTCATGGGTATAGCCATGAATGAATTATATGTAGTAGTATTTTTTTACGTAGACCTGTAAGCCTTACTGGACACATGTACAACTTCGTCAACAGCCAATCGCGTTTATATACATATATATTATAGATATATATAAA
>NW_014039858.1:42039-47378 GCF_001186125.1 Sphaeroforma arctica JP610 | reverse complement strand
TATAGCTGTTGCTATACCTTTTTCTTTTGGAATGAATATAGAGGACACTAGTTTACAACGAACATCAAACGTTAATAATGGGTGTCTATTTGAATACTATACTATACACCTAAACCCACCATCTGCATTTACAACCTACAGGGTTATGTGAACTGTCTATTCCTGTATTCCCATTTCTTCCTTCCGTATGACTTCTATATTACATTATAAAACAACCAGCAATCCAACCCTCTGCCGCATGTTCCTTCATCATACACATGCGTGCAGGACACACACTACTAAGCCGACTGACCTGTTGGCTGGGTTTGCTGAGTCTGAGCCTCAGCACTACCTCGTCTGTGCTGCATAGAGAAATACTCGCTGCTACGAGTGGTCACCCAGAGGGGTAGTGATAACAGCACCTCCTGCGGCTTCACCCATACCATATTGTTTGATGTACCTATTGAATACCTTTGGACGGTGTGTGCGTATGAATCACTACAGGCTCTGCTTATCGTCTGTAGAACTTACTGTAAAACACCTAGTAACTACAATACGTTTGCATGATATGGATGGGGACTATACAATGTGCAGAGTGGTGCATTCTAACCACAGACAGAATAGTGAAATGCGAATACACCTGTCTGCTACTACTTTTAGCTGTAAATAACATCAGCGACTACTACCAGCTGTGATCTGCTACGGTTGCTACGACGATCAAATATTTTATATAGCTGAATCACAAATCGACACAAAAGTCGAACCTGCTCAGGAAAATTAAATATTTCTCGAAATAAATACTTTCTGTGGCTTTCAGGTGCTGCCGGCTTTTTAAATTTTTTTTATTTCTTTTTTCAAAACCAAAATACACAAACACAGAATGTTCAAACCCAAAGCAGAACCCAATATTCTCAAAATCAGTTCAAAGGTATTGATATTGCCACGTGTAAATAGTCTCGGAATGAAGGGATTGTAACTTGGTTTTTTTTAAATTATAAACTGAGTTGAAATGCACTCATTCGCCTGCCAGCTGAAGACCAATGTACAGTACAATGGCACCCGTCGCTGCCGCAAAGTGTGTGGCAAACCCACTGAAGAATGTCGACACCCCTATAAACAATAGAACAACAAAAGCAGGTGGAAGGTTACTGCACATGCACCAACCATGGGCATATGTACATGAACCGATAAATGTAATATAATATACGTATACCTATATGCATGGGTCAAGTATATGAATAGTTGTATACAATATAATATATGTATACCTACATGGATATGAACAGATATACATATAGGTTACAATATATGTATACCTACATGCATGGGTCATGTATATAAATAGATATATATGATAGAATGTACGTATATCTACATGCAGGGGTACATGTATGAGAATAAAAGTATATCATATAATACACGTATACCTACATACATGGCTAAATGTATATGAACAGATGTATATCATACAATAAACGTATACCTACATGCATGACTAAATGTATATGAATAGATGTATATCGTATAATAAACGTATACCTACATGCATAACTAGATGTATATGAACAAATCTATATCATACAATGAACGTATACCTACATACAGGGGTACATGTACATGAACAGGCGTACCTGATACATGCCCGTCTACATATACGAGTTCACAGTGGGCAACTTCAGAGTACAATACCAAACGAAGACGACACCTACGCAACCATTCAATGCTACCCGTTGCAAGTCACACGACACACACAATGCGATATGTCATGCACACACACTCAGTAGCTATGTGCTCAAACCAGGCAAAACGGAATAGACACGCATGTGATAACATGCCACACAGACACATCCAGCAATGGTACTCATGAATAAATCACAGCACATTGTGGTAACATGCCACACAGACACATCCAGTAGATACATCCAGTGATGATACTCATGAATAAACCACAGCGCATGCCTTCTTCGGCGTATATCCTTGTGGCGATGTCTGCGGTGGATGTGTAGGCAGTGCGCGTTACCTTGGTTACAGGGTGAAACCCATGCTGCACAGAAGAACGGGGAATGTCGTGTTATTCAGCAGAGGAATACCAAAGCTGGTTGGTGACTATAGAGAGGTGAAACATGCGCAAGCCAAACCGAAACAATGCTACCTACTCAGGTCTACCTACAGTCACCTACCTACACATGCATACCTACACTAACCTACCTACAGATACGTACTTACAGTAAAACATCGACAAATACCTACAGTTGTCTTGTATTGAATTCAGACCAGACCAGGCAATTCACCAACATACTTCGCGCAGCATGGAAAAATGTCGATAACGATATAGCATATACCAAATGTCACCGCCGCCTCCATGGCAACCAACTGAGCTATCCATAGCAACCAACTATGCCATCCATAGCAACCAGCTGTGCCATCTATAGCAACTAACTGTGTCATACATAGCAACCAACTGTGCCATCCATGACAACCAACTGTGCCATTCATAGCAACCAACAGTGCCATCCATAGCAACCAACTGTGCCATCCATGACAACCAACTGAGCCATTCATAGCAACCAACTGCGCCATCTATAGCAACCAACTGTGCCATCCATGACAACCAACTGTCAACCAACTGTACCGTTGATGACAACTATACAAAATACCTTTTGCCATCCTCTCAACTATAATACCAACGTACACTACTCCATCAGACACTAACTCAGCCCACTATCGTCTAGCAGTGACCATCAACCATGTACGTACACATGAAAATATGCACCTACACATAATAAGATGTACCTACATATAACAGTATGTATCTACACATATTAGTATGTATCTACACATTATAATATGTACCTGCACTTAATAAAATGTACCTACACAATAATATGTACCTACACATAATAATATGTACCTACACATAATAAAATGTACCTACACAATAATATGTACCTACACATAATGATATGTACCTACACATAATAATATGTCCCTACACATAATAAAATGTGCCTACCTTCAAGGCCCCTTGCACGTACAAGCGCCGCCGCATGACCTCCAGCGGCATCTGTATCTGCAATACAGCCAGGTTATAAAGTATATCGCACAACACATAGCCTACACTAGACACTCCATCGTCACCATACACCCCCTCAAACAACTCAGCCAGCAGAGAATCTCCTATGTCACTCAGCACAGGCAGCACCCCATGCGCAATGGCAGCCAGCTGAGGGGGTAGACAGGACAGGGTTATAGAGAAGTACTAACACCTTCTTTATTGGAATGAGTGGTGTATAATAGCTGGGGGGGGGGGTAGGATGGGACAGGGTTATAGAGAAGTACTACAACCTTTCTTATTGGAATGAGTGGTGTAGGTAGGAAAGAGATATGAAGAAGTACTATCACCTTCCTTAATGGAATGAGTGGTGTAGGCAGGAAAGATATATGAAGAGGTACCATCACCTTCCTTATTGAAATGAGTGGTGTAGGTAGGAAAGGGTTATAGAGCAGTACCATCACCTTCCTTATTGGTAACAGCCTTGAACACAGAGTAGGGATCGGTCTCCTTATCAGTACACATAACTAGTGTACGATCACACACTCCATACACACACACACACATATATATATATATATATATATATATGTATATATATATAAGATGTATATTTATATATATATATATATATATATATATATATGCATATATATATAAGATATATATATAAATATATATATATATATATACAAACACACATGCAACAGTTGCTGTGAGACGATACGGCCACTGACTACAGCCACCCCGCACACACACACACCTGCCACCCAGCAAACAGACCTTCCAGGCCCTCTTCATCATAAACCAGCGCTAACCCCTGCAGAATGTTTTGGTACTTTGCGTCGCTTACATTGCGCTGTAACACCATTCGAGTGTGGATTACCTCGATGGGATTCAGCAGAACGCCCCCAATAGCACCTGAGAAATAATCATACAATACATGCAAGACATGTACAACAGCAGATGAGAAATAAACAACCAAACATATAAAACATGTACAACAGCAGATGAGAAAAAAACAACCATACATGTAAGACATCTACAACAGCAGATAAAAAAATAACAATCAAACATGTAAGACAAGTACAACAGCAAATGTGAAATAAACAACCATACTTATAAGACATCTACAACAGCAGATGAGAAATAAACAACCATGCATGTGAGACATCTACAACAGCAGATGAGAAATAAACAACCATGCATATAAGCAACACAGTGGTACAACTCATTCGTCAACTTATTGGCCTCCCACGTACTATCTCTTTCGTTCTGTGTCTATAGCCATCGCATGTGAATACGCTCTGGAAAGGCACAGACCGCTACAACAACCACACAACAGAGCTTCTTGTATCAACCACACAACTTAAAAACCCTAAACCCTAAAACAGCAGAGTTTCTAACCGCAACCACACAGCTCAAACCCTAAAACCCTAAAAACCTTAAATCTCTAGCCAACCTGCTACACCCGTGGCCAGCATAGAGGCGGGTGCCAGCGGATCATCATCTGGGACAAGTACAGCGATAGTCTGTCCTTGGTAGTACACAGGCATCTCCTCCAGGGCAGGTGTGTACAGTGAGTGGGCGATGGACTGAGTCACAAGCGTACGGCACACCTAAGGCAACAGGAGGGTGTAAGGAAGACGGTATCAGTGGAGAGCTGGGAGAAAGAGGGCAAACTCGGTCAGAAACTATAGCAATTCAAGACCCAAAACTATGGATATACGAATAAATATACACAATACATCGGAAAAAAAGAGGCACCTCTCTAAACAAGTCAAGAATCACCACTACAGCCATACACACAAACACACACAATATATCGGAAACCAATATCATATATCTATAATACTACAGCCATACACACAAACACGCAATACTTCGGAGATTATTATCATATATCTACAATACTACAGCCATACACACAAACACACACAATCCATCGAAGACCAATATCATATATCTATAATACTACAGTTATCATATATCTATAATACTACAGCATACACACAAACACACACAATACATCGGAGACCATAATCATATATCTATAATACTACAGCCATACTCACAAACACACAATACATCGGAGACTATTATCATACCTCCTCGACGACTTTAGTTACTGTGCCTCTGTAGAGATAGTCGGAATTCAGCACCCGCATCAGATTGATCTGATTGGTTGCATCACCAACAACCGGCCCAGCAGCTACATAGCAAACACATTGAAATCCAGTGGAAAGTATGAAACAGCTATAAATATACTATTACATATGGACCACTGTGTGAAGTATGCTATATATAT
>NW_014039858.1:30156-38403 GCF_001186125.1 Sphaeroforma arctica JP610 | reverse complement strand
GCCGGGGCGCAAACGTACTGCGAATTCATTTTCGTTGTGTGTTTCCAGAGATGGACGTTCGAACGCAGCACCAGAGACATCCTCGAAAAAAACGCAATTATATTCTGAAACCCTCGAACCTGGGCTGAACCAATATCATTAATATATTCTGAAAGAACGTGTATAAAAAGTGGCAGCTCGATGTAGATCTATCGCTTGGTTTCCTGGTTAAATAAATCATTTTCAACCTTAATTACTGCGACGCATGAACAGATCTGCACTCTGAAGCTATTGACTTTCTGTGTCGCGTCCTCATATTTTGATATTTCATATTTTTATTAAAAAGAAAATATTTATGCATCGCTGCCAGTCTGCCACAGCGCCAGCTTACCGAGCTCAGCATTTGGGGGTTTTTTTTTGTTTTTTTTTTAAAACAAAACAAACAAAATTACCAAATACATACATAATAAATAAATAAATAAATATTTAGTTCTTACTTTTTAGACCCCAAATCCCAATGACAATCTGCGAGAAAAAAAAAATTCCAACGACGGTATAAAACTAAATAAATATAAATTGTACCCAGAGATGCGTCATACCAGAGGGTCAATGATAAATATTGAATATATTTTTTTACCAAATTATTATACAAAAACAATTATGCCTATTTTTTTTAAACATATTTGTTTAGCCCTCTAAATATAATTGTTTTTAAAAAACAACAAGACAATTGAACAGCCTAAATATATCGTAAATATATATTTTATTTACTATTCATTCAAAAGAAACATGTCTGATTTTGAAGCCTATGAATTTTTTTATTTTTAAAAAAAGAAAAAGCAAATTGCTATAGGGCAATATGATATATGTATTTATTTGCGGAATTTGTGCAATTCGCACGGAATTGTTTTCAGTCCGCCACAGATGTCAGTTTCTCATTCGCTGAATAGATCTTTAGATTCGATTCCATTCAGATTCGGATTCGGATTTCAGGGTGCATATAAATAACAGTCTAACACAAACATTTCGCCACCAGAGACAATATCATTTCCAAAAGATTTACTTTTCTCTTGTAGGTATAACCAAGTAACCACAGACTTAGTCATTAGGCACCAAGCATACACGGCGTAGAAATGCTTTGTTGTTCTGTCTCACTTAATACCATTAATATATTATTGTAGTACAATGTTTGCGAGGATAGTTCACAGATCTATCCGACCTCTCTGGTCACTAAACTTTCCCAGAATAGAGAAGGGTACTAAAAGTATGAAAAGAAGGTATGCCTCTATAGTAGCTTCGTACGGACTATTAGGGATCACGGCGTATGGGTTTTACAATGCCAAACAGGTAAGAGCGACACTCGTTACCGACCACATTTTGTCCTCAAGAGAATGATTTAAATACATACTACTATACACAGTTCACAATTTTATTTTATAGCTATCCACTTTACATCCCGTTTCGTAGGCTGCAGTCGCCGAACAAAGTACAATTGAAGCGACAGTGACCCGCCGACCGTTTGATTTTGAATTGCCACCCTTCGCCAAAAATATGGCGGTGCTGAGCGTTGGCGCTCCTTCTTGTCCTTTGTCTGTGTCTGGTCTGAAATCTGCCAGATTTTGCCACTTAGATTCCATGGGACTTCGTCTGGCGGTACCCACAGTGGCCATGTGTGCTGCAAAAATAGCTTACGAGCCTGTTTACCGTTCTTCGCTAATTGATAAGTTAAGATTAAGAAGGAACTACGTTCCCGGGATGATTTTGCGTACTCATCTTGCAACAACTTATGTGTAAATGCGTGTTTGTACTTCAAGATAACTGAATGTAGAACATGATGTACATTAGTGCATGGATACGTATTCCAATACAACATATCGTTTCGCATACAATGTGAGCAGGTGAATCAGATGATTGATTCGGTTGATCTGATTAAACTTAATAAAAGAACAGCATTGATGATTGGGATTTTTGTGGTTTTCCTTCTGCAATTCACCACTCTTCTCTCCTTAGGTTCATCCAAATAAAAAATAGAAATGATTTTGGCTATACTCGCTTTCTTGTCACTAAAACTGATATATCTCCTTCACTCTAGAAAGTTTTACAAGAAAATATGCATGGGGCACTGCAAAAGCTCTACATACTACTTCGTGAATATGAACAAACACGACCACCATGGTGGTTGATGTTGCTGATCGCGGCGATCGTCATTGGTGATATACGAGCAAGACGAGTGGATGGGATTGCACAGCAAGTTAGCAGACTAGTGACGTGGAGTATTGGCGGTTGTGCTTTTTGCTTTCCCTTTTCGATCATGCAGGTATGTATTTATTAAATACTAGTACTATTTATACGGGCAGATTTTTGTAAACCAAAAATTTTGAATTTACACTTCTTGTACGTAGAAGAACATAAATATATAAATATTTTTGTTTCCAAGTTCCTGCATCCTCATTTCACAGGGCATACTATTCACTTTAGAGAAAACTTTCGAGGTCATCGATAAATGTGGAAACGCACAGTACAGTCCGGCACCATTCTTTATCAGTTTGGACTTGATGTTTGTAAGCATATTTGCGATACGAAGCTGGCCTACAACTGGGCTATGGCACAATCTCCTCTCCTTCCTAAAAAATGATATGTATATATTGTTGTGTCTGTGGTACCCAAATGTATGCCTCATGGTAAGTCACATTTTCGATTCCAGCATATATTTTTAACTCCCCTGATTATACTTCGTGTTGTAGAAGTGGTTTGAACCGTTTGTTATGATTTTAATTGATTCTACTAATAAAATCACTCACTTCAAATTTTCCATTATTAAAATTATTGAACAGTCCTGTAATGAAGTCATTAAACAACTGGAAACATGGCTGGTAAGCATATCAGACACGGGTTCCGAGCATGATTTCGGCCCTGTGATCGCACAGAAAATTACTGAGGAACGGGCCAGGACAGAAAAAAATTGGAGGGTGGACCAGAACGATAGATTCAAAAAGTGGTCTGAACACGAAAAGTTTCAGTGGATATCTGATTCTCAGCGGGATCGAATACAACTTATTCGGCTGGAATTGCGTCTTCATCACTTGGACAAAAAATAGCCCTTCTCGAGAGAAAGACAGATGTGACAAACTTGGACCCTGAGATGAGAAATGCCAATGAGGCAAGGTTGTGGAGGTCCTTGGTTGACGAACGGGAGTGTCTGACACAGAAAGTTAATAGCTTCAGAGCGAAGGTCACAATTTAATGTGTCACAGGAAGCAAGATTGAGGACAATTTATATAACCTGAACACTAAGGGATAGATTATCAATACTATATCGACCTGCCACTTCTACACGGTCATTCAAATAAATGTGTATCGTATGTGTGACATCCTCTGCGCCGGTGAACTTGTTGCAACGGGATGTATTGATGCGTACCGAGGGCGATTAAACGTGGTTCGCTACGTTGAGTTGAGTCGCCAACTCAGTATTCAATCACTAAATCAATATACCGGGGCGCAAACGTACTGCGAATTCATTTTCGTTGTGTGCTTCCAGAGATGGACGTTCGAACGCAGCACCAGAGACGTTCTCGAAAAGCGCAATTATATTCTGAAACCCTCGAACCTGGGCTGAACCAATATCATTAATATATTCTGAAAGAACGTGTATAAAAAGTTGCAGCTCGATGTAGATCTATCGCTTGTTTTCCTGGTTAAATAAATCATTTTCAACCTTAATTATTGCGATGCATGAACAGATCTGCATTCTGAAGCTATTGACTTTCTGTGTCAGATACTCTCGTTCCTCAATCAATGACCTCAACAACCTTGCAGTGTTTTTATAGTGAAGACTCTCAGACGCAGACTTATGATCTTCCTCAATGGAGCATTTTATCTTGTGTATACATACTCTTTTGTATATAGTTGGATCGCGACCACTTCGCACGAACGTCAGAAGTTCGGAACACGGCATCTACGGACGTATTTTAAGCCGTATTGCATCACTCGTTTTGAGAAGATGGAGATGACAACCTCGCACTTTAAGAAGGCAAGAGCCAATGTGGCGAGGAGATCGTTGGCTGAGGAGTGAGAGTGTCTGTTTGTTTGACAGACTGACACAGAATACCAATTTCCTCGCAGCGGGTAATTCCACGTTGCAGAGCAGTGGAAGACGATCCGTAAAATTAGAATATTAAAAAATTGACAATTAAATTTATCAATACACACCGAGCTGTCTCCTTTACATTGGTACGAAATTATTTGTGTATTGAAAGTGTGGCATTTCCTGCGCCGCTGAGCATGTTGCAATATAGTGTTTTAAAGCATACAGAGAGCAAAAGCTCTATGGCTTGACCGTGCACGCGTATCATTCACTGCCTCCATACTACGCTTCATGCTACAGCATAGAGACTCATCCACAACCTCTATCTGCAGAATTGAAGTCTATCACTATGAACCACTGCCTCTATACAACTATGCCATCCGCAGACTCTATCTGCAGAATTAAGTCTTTCACTACTATTCCTGGGACGTGAGTGAATCTTTGTCTCCTTGAAATAGAAGCGCCAAAATTTATCTACGGAGTCTCTAACCTCAGATCAGAGATTGCGTTGGACGGGACTGTAGCTCGAACAGTCCAAATTCTGTACATCTTGGAACATATACAATCGTCTTATAATATCAATTGAGATTCACGAGAATTCCCACCATTGAGAAGACATATTGGGCGTACTCCAGAATTTATTGGAGGTCTATTTGAGATTCATTCCCTCACTAGCCCTAATCAAAAAAACTTTTTGGCTTATCGATGCCATTTCAATATAATTCGCTCGTGTCTTTTCACACAAGTGTTGAGGTTTAGGGTCCCCCTTCCTTCAGTTGGTTCTCCTTAAGAACGCGGTCCGCTTCGGATTGTTTGTACTTCGCATAGGTGAATACAATGCCCGAGAAGATGCCAAACCCAATACTCACTCCTGACGCAAAAGTGAGGGGTTGGGCAAACACCAAGAACGATAGAATGGTCAATGGGATCTTGTTGAGTGATCCTACCATACTGTAGGTAGTAGGCGACGTCTCGTTTATGCACCAGAATACAGACAGGGACAGGCCTGTACCGATTGCACCACTGACAAAGAGGGCCAGCAGAAACTGAGGGTCGTAGAGATACTCACTGCGTAGTAGGAAGACAGTAGTAGTGGACAAGAAAATATGAGCAACGTGCCATGTGTTGGTGAGAAAGTGACCATAAAGAGATATAACAAGCGTGCAACTACTGAAATAGAATTCGTTCACGCACATATACATATACATATACATACATGCATACATATAATTAATTAATCTTTGTAGTGAAAAGATATAACTCGAAAAATAAATAAACGATGCTCATATAAATAAGCAAATAGATAAATACAATGCAGCAAACAAACCTCTACAAGTAGCCACTTCCATCTCAATGTACACATACTTGCAGATGCATGTATATATATATCATCAACGAATTCTATAAAAAGAGCATACGAGATATATTTATCTTGAATGAAATCCATTTCTGTCCAAGTACTACTTGTTAAAGAGCAAAAGGTGTTGTGTAAAAGACACTGGGCGACAGATGCAAACGCACACCTCAAGTATATACATACGTTGTTACCTACGCTCGTATCCACACGCACACACACATATATATATATATATACATACATATATATATACATACATACATATATATATATATATATATACGTACACATGAATGAAATTCACACAGAACACTTACAATTCCTGCACGCCGGTGACCTCGCCATTCAGGAAGGCAGCAGGGATGGTGAGACAGCAGGTAAGGACGTTGTTGTAGAAGGACATGCCCCACTGATCCAGGTTGGTGTTCTGCTTAGCCTGGCGAATATACAGAGTGTAGCCTGCCGTGCCTATACAGTTAAGTGCCATCCATATATAGCCCGTCAGGTTGAAGGAGATGTCCGTCCAGGCCGATAGAATAGACCCCGTGAGCATGAGTATAAGGGCCAGTACCACTCCAGTGGACACGTGTTGGTGGTAGAAGTGCTTGTCACCGTATGCGATCTGAGGGCAACAGGGCAGCGCAACGAATGCAATGAGTGGGTGTATCAATACGCACAGTTGGGAAGATAGGCATGTGGTAGGGGTATGGTATGGATGAGTGAGTATAGGTAAGTACGGTTGGAAAGATAGGCATGTGATAGGGGTATGGTATGGATGAGTGAGTACTGGTAAGTACGGTTGGTAAGATAGGCATGTGATAGGGGTATGGTATGGACGAGTGAGTATTGGTGAGTACGGTTGGTAGGATAGGCATGTGATAGAGGTATGGTATAGAGGAGTAAGTATTGGTAAGTACGGTTGGTAAGATGGGCACGTGATAGGGGTATGGTATGGACGAGTGAGTGTTGGTGAGAAGGGCCTTGCACAGGAGCAGCAGAGGTGCTGAGTGTATGTGGAACGGATATCACCACGGTTGGGAACAGGTCAACACACTACCGCAGGCATGGATCAGATAACCAGTCACATATGCTGAGAATATGTGATCGACTGATCGTATGCTGTAATAGAATTGAAGATTGGGGCGGTCTGCGGAGATCTGACTCAATACAGGCACACAGAAAGACCATGCGAGAGACATGGGGGTGTGATTTGGATTCGCAGGGTTTAGAATTTGGGGTTTAGGAGTGTGTGAAAGGCACAGTCAACACGGAGAGATTGGTATTGAAATAGGTGGAGTGATAGCACATTCACGACTGATCAATATATTGTCATGAGATCAACAAAGCCCTCATATATACATATATATTCATATACATACATATATATCTCTATATATATATATATATATATATATATAACATACATATATATATATTATATAATATAGATATATACATATATATATACACACACACACACACACATATATATATATATATATATACCTTTATCTATAACTATTGGTATAGTAGTTCAGTCAAACTACATACACTAAAGCAACACTGTATAACAGCTACAGCCACCTCAGCACATACCAATATATTCGTCAGATTCTTAAACACCGTCACCAGAGGGATGGTTAAGTAGTTGAGTGACTGGCTTCCCGTGTACAGCATCACGCAGAACAACACCGTGGCGGGAAACCATTTCTTGGCCACTTCCACGTCAAAGGGATTGAGGCGTATGTAGCCCTGCAGCTTCATGACGTACAGTAGGACGGCAGCTATACTGCACTGTGCAGAGAGCAGCAGATTGACATACTGGCCAAAGTGATAGGAGCTCAGACACAGCTTGTTTCTGTGGCATGGGGAGAGGGGTGGAGATGGAAAAAAGTGAGGGGTCGGTGATATGTACTGATGGAGTATACTGTCGGTTTAATTTATAGATGGGGAGTATAGTATCAGTTCTATTTATAAATTGAGTATAGGACAATACTTAGGAGGGTATACGCCTATCTACTGCTGCGCGACTATTTAAACCTATTTTTGTGGGGCATGTCATTGATTAGTATAAGCTCACACAAAAAAGGTATCTCAAAAACACGAATACGCCGCGAATCATATGATACAATGAACAGCTTTTAATCATAACGAATGGACATGCATCTATAACCATACAAACGATAGTGCTACAAGCATAAATATATATCTAAATATGTTTATACATTTGTATGTAAATGTAGTCGCATGTATTACATATTACACACACAATCATATATATATATATATATGAATATACATAGATGACCACACTGGCGTAGACAAGAACAGAAGCAGTAATACAGAGAAAAAAGCACATCATACATATATAAGTTGCGATAGGATTGGAGCTCATGCGCATATGTAAAAAATTATCCACATATATATATCAATTTAGGACATATACTAACGGAAATATGTATACATAAATGGGAGCAAAGAGTATATAGAATATATACAAGAAAGGAATATGTGTATATATTCATATATATCAAATTTCTATATACTGTATACTGTATACTGTCAACTGTATATATATATTTACGTACACAAATATTCGTGATCATTAATGGACTAAAGATATTAAATATTTTCGAAAACGTTTATAAATATAAATATAACGAATATGTATTACTATAGGTGTAAATAGTTATATTTATTACATTCATATACATATATATATATGTATATATATATATATAAAGATGTTTATGTATATCAATTAGTATATATATATATATATATACAATGTATTTTTATTTGTATATATGTTTATGTTATTTATATA
>NW_014039858.1:26850-29747 GCF_001186125.1 Sphaeroforma arctica JP610 | reverse complement strand
GTACTATATACAATATATATTTAAATGTATAGATATATATATATAGATATATACATTCATACATATATACATACATACATACACACATACATACACACAGACAGACAGTCACACAAACACACACACACACACATATATATATATATATATATATATATTATACACACACACACACACATATATATATATATATATATATATATATATTATATAGTGACATAATGGCTTTTTTTACATCTATATATTTGCATGTGTGCGCCGTGTGGACTGCTTCGCGAACTTGTCTAGTTTTGTACTGTCGCTAGGTTGTTTATCCATATACATGAAAGAGGGGCCTTGTACACGCAGTAAGCTTATCTACAGACAGATAGCAACTGGGCCTGTCACACAATTTGGACTGTCTCATAACATATTGTAATTGTGTTACATACCATTCCTGGGTCTAATAATCGTGCCGCCACCAATGGGTGTACGATCAAGCTACATAGTCAAATTACACATGTTCAACTCATATTATAATAACTTACGTGTATATCATAGTCATACTACAAAGCGAGTACGAGACCACGGACGCAATAGCGCGTGCACCCTTATTTGCGGGGAGCGGTTTAGGAGCAGACATGTTGATGAAGTATGTAATAAGTGATGCCAATGGAGCTAGTGACTATCTGGTGCGGAGTGTATTGACTATCCTTGTCCAAAGCATATGCAGCGTATAATAAGGACCAAACAATTAACAGATATGTACACACGCACGCACCGACATGCTGGAATCCAGAATCGGATCAGAATCAGGATGCGTTTGGTGCTACATATGTAACTGCAACAAATTGGCACACAGATTCATTAAATTTTTTTATTTCACACCAACAGATGCGCCAGTGCGGTGATTGCGTTGTTCGGCACATTTGTCAACCACAAATCCATTGGCCACGTTATTTTCAGCGTACTCCACACTCCACAGATCAGATCTGTGTTGCTAATTAAATAGTTACCAGAGCCCAAACTCCAGAGGCTGTCAGTGTCATTTTAACTTGTCATATGTCAGTGTCGTTTCAACTTGTCACTTGTCAGTGTCATTTCAACTTGTCGCTTGTCAGTGTCATTTCAACTTGTCACTTGTCAGTGTCAGTGTCAGGCCTCAGACCCTCAGCCTGTGGAAGTGTGACTCGGTGTTAGGGATAATATTATTTATTTCAAAAATGGCTAGTATGTATGATACAATGTATGAACATATGGTATGGCTCTCATAGTCGCTGTAGTGGTTCAGGAAAGATTGATGGGAAGAAGTGGTCAGTAAATTCCCGTTTGAAGCTTGGGCCAAGTGAGTCGACAATGGAAGATATGAGGCTGTCCTCTCACTCATCACTCGCAATCACCCAGGTGACGGTTAGTTTAGGGTTTAGTCCTTAGGGTTATACATTGGGGTATCGGGCTAGAGAGTTCAATAGTTGCCTAAAAGCACGCACGCGCTGAATTTTTAAATATTGCTGATGTTCTGGAGGGAGACTGGGAGTGGCTAAGAAAAATGGAAACATTAGGGGCCAGTATTTATATTTTTACATACATAAATACATGAACACTGTGTCAGCCTTCTAATTGATACAAGCAGGCTATGTATGCATATGTGCTAAGGAAAAACCCTATAAACTTACAAGAGCCTTCTAAATATAGTGTTTATTCACATATCGATATAGGTTAATATTGTAGATTTATTGGCTATTGTAGTAAGCCGGGCCTCCACATTAGACTCCATGTATAAACGTATTCTTAAGCAGTACGCAAATTATAAACGTACTCTTAATAGTACGAGGAACTGAAGTTTCCTAAATGGATTCTTAATAGTACGGGGAACTTAAGTCTCCTAAATGTGCTCTTAATAGCACGAGGAACTTAGGTTTCCTAAAATGGTTTTAATTGTTAAATTAATTGAACCTTTTCCATTTAACATATCAGATATTTGGATGAGGCCATTATAAGGCCTCAGTAAAATACCAAACATACTAGTTCTATTAATAGAGCTTTATTTACTTTCCAATTTTATTTATATCTGAATACTTCGATAGCGAGATGGCTCAACCGAATTTAGGTTTCTACGGACTATTAACGTTACCTAGTTGATCCTCCGATAAGCCAACCAGATGTGCCAGTCTGATGAAAGCTAAGCCGGTAATTATTGATAGTGGCAAGTTATTGGTTCAGACAATAACTAAGGACGTCAAGAGTATTTTTCTTTTGTATTTCTTTTTTATAAAGATAGGATTTTATGAGCTTCTCGGATTCGCCCCAATAAAACATACCATAGTTTCTAATAGAGCGACAACGAAACAATAAATAAAATCCCTTCGGCGGAACCAGTACTGAGAGGATTATATATAGGCAATATCTCAGCCTCACAATCCCTCGGAGTATTGCTGTTTTCACGAGGCAAATCTGACTTTATTAAACGTCTCATTTAGTTTATTTATATCGATATTTACACGATATTTAAAATTTACCTAGGCGTCTATTTATTCTAAGGCTTTAGTATCGCCTTTATTAGACCGAATCTTACACTATGGTGATAAAACTACTATTCTTATCATATATAGATTGTTTTGAGTTGAAAGCCGATTGATTTTGACGTCGTGTGGATATAGACGTACGGACTATAACACCAATGATTAGATGTTAGACAAATCCCATAGCGGTTGAATTTGTAGTCGATGCATTTGTACGTATTTAGTATGCGATCGTGCACAAAAGGAGGCGGTTGGAAACATGTGTCTGATAGTCTTGGTATTTAAATATGTGGGTGTCAATTTCATTCGCATACTTTTGTAGACACTCAATATGCAAGTTTTAACTCCCTACTATATGCGATCATCAAATATATGGAGGAATAGATTAAGCTGGTG
>NW_014039858.1:11267-23434 GCF_001186125.1 Sphaeroforma arctica JP610 | reverse complement strand
AATGTACATTTGATTGGAGGCAGGATTCGCAAGGAAATCGTTCGGAGATAGTATGAATACATAGTTTAGTTCATTCAAGAAGTTCATTCTGCTAAGTTAGACGTTTATTGAACAGTCGAGAATATGAACTAGGTTCACCGTTACATTGTGTTTTGAGACGATCTAAGATTACAAATAAACATTAGTGGAAAATAGTTTACGAGAAGGATAATGCAGCTGGGACTGGGCAATCGTTCTGGAGATATGTGAGAGGAGAGCCGATGACGTAACTTTTGAATCGATGGGACTACGTCAGGGGTACCAAGGCTTATGAGCTCGAGGTGAAGAAAGGAGATTTCCGCCCAGCGATAGCTCTTTTGAAGGAGGTTACACCGGAGACAAAATTGGAACTAGAGGGCTATAGCAGCAAGACCTATATTGAGACGAAGGATCTGTACATCGCGTCTGCAGCATTTTTTTTCCAGCGTTTAAGGACCCAATTGAAGTGAGTGAAACCCAGGCAGATTTTGCGAAGGCAATAGGAGGGTGGAGATCCAAGCCTGAAAAGATTATCGAGTATCTTCGTGAGATTTATTACTATGGTGCTCGGCATGTTGCGGCGAAAGATAAGCAAAGAAAGTGCTCCCAGAACGGAATCCATTTACTGAGGAGCCTTCTGAGGACGAACAGAGCGAAAGTAGGCCTGAGGAGGAAGCCGCTAGGGATAGTGATAGCAGTGATAACAGCGAAAGTAGTGACAGTGAGGATGAGGATGCTAAGAAGAAGAATGGAGTGCCTGCAGTGAAAGTTACTACAGTAAGTAGGGAAGAGGCTGATGTATCAGACAAGCCAAGGGCAGCAGCTAAGTTGAAGATAGAGACTAGGCAGAAACGGCGTGAGTATGATGCTTTGTGCAAGGTGATTTGTAGGAATGCTAAAAAGACGAATCAGCGTGGGGCACGCTGGATGGTTCCTATACTGAGGGATGATGACTATGTGGATATGCTGCTTAATTGGCAAATGATGTGAGCTCTAAGGATATAGTGATGGGTGCGTTGTATAAGTTTGTTGAAAGCCTTATTTGCGAGTCGCAAATCGGAGAAGAACATGGTTCTGAGTGTATTTGAGGCAGGAGGGTTGGGGCAGGTGCTGGAGCAATTGTCTGACATGAGAGAAGACGACATAGCGCGTCAAGAAGTGGGAACACGCGGGCCGGAGACTTTAGGCGAGGGTAACCGCGAGAGCAGGACAGTTGCAAGCAGCTGCAGCTAGACAGGAGTCCAGTGTTTCAGGGAGGACAGGTCTGAGAGAGGCTTGCTTGTTTTGCAAGCAAGATGGTTACTATGTGAAAGAGTGTCCTGTGTTGAAAGACGTGGTGTGTCATACGTGTAGCAAGATATGTCAAACTGCGAGATTCTGTCATACAACACGATCCGGGGGTATTGTAGCGGCAGCAGCGTCTGAGGAGGTGCGTATGAGTGCAGATGGGACACCTGAATTGTAACATGCGGCGGCGGCTATTTATGAAGGACCAGGCCAACCGTTGGTCTATAGTTATGTGGAGAGTGAATAGTGTTATGTCGATATGTTTGTTGATCAAGGCGCCGATATGTCGATATGTTTGTTGATCAAGGCGCCGATATATCGATATGTTTGTTGATCAAGGCGCCGATAGGTCGATAATTTCTAAAGGTTTGGCAGAGCGTCTGGGGCTGGTTGCTCAGTATGATTTGTGTGGAGAGTGGGTTCCAGGATTTGGTGCTCCACTTTATGTGGAATACAAGGTGCGAGATGTTGAGGTTGTATTGCCTACTTTAGTAGGAGAAAGGAGGGTTAAGTTGGATATGTGGGGATTGGATTCCACACAATGCGGGTATGTTGTTAGGTAGACGTGAATTGAATGGCTGTGGATTAACTGGGGCAGTACTCACTAGGCAAGGGGTGACTAAGTATACACTGTTTCCGGTTGAGGTGGTAAGAGAGAAGCCATCAGACTTTAAGACCTGGTTGAACAAAGAGGCGTCTGAGCCGGTGTTAGATTATATTCAGCATGTGGCGGCGCCGTTATTATATCAGCGAGCAGAACAGGTAACACCATTTTATAGTATGCAAGATGATGGGGGTTATGATTCAGGTTATGAAAGTGATTATTTAATTGGCAGATGACGATATATGTTGAATGGACTTGTAGGCTCGAAATTGAGAACGTACACGATTTGATTGGCGGCCGGATTCTCAACGAAATCCTTCAGAGATAGTATAAATACGTGGTT
Organism: Sphaeroforma arctica JP610; assembly: GCF_001186125.1. Lineage (NCBI taxonomy): Eukaryota > Ichthyosporea > Ichthyophonida > Sphaeroforma > Sphaeroforma arctica. The sequence continues at coordinate 21,182 of NW_014039858.1, read as the reverse complement.
TAGTCCATTCAAGAAGTTCATTCTGCTAAGGTAGACGTTTATTCAACAATCGAGGAAATAAAACTAAGTTCACCGTTACATTGTTTTGAGTCGATCTAAGATTACAAATTCATTTTTTTTTGGTTAATTTCAAAAAACAAACAAAACAATGGTTTACAAAAATCTGCCGGTATAAATAGTACTAGTATTTAAATTAAATACAAACCGGCATGACCGAAAACGGAAAGCAAAAAGCACAACTGCCAATACTCCACGTCACTAGTCTGCTAACTTGCTGTGCAATCCCATCCACTTGTCTTGCTCGTATACCGCCAATGACGATCGCCGCGATCAGTAACATCACCCTCCATGGTGGTCGTTTTTATTCATATTCATGTAGTCGTATGTAGAGCTTTTGCAGTGCCCCATGCATATTTTCTTGTAAAACTTTCTAGAGTGAAGGAGATATATCAGTTTTAGTGACAAGAAAGCGAGTATAGCCTAGATCATTTCTTTTTTTTGGGATGAACTTAAGGAGAGAAGAGTGGTGAATTGCAGCCATTGAATTGCCGTTTTCAGGAGGTACCCGTTATAAATGGAAGCGAAAAACTTCATTGACCGATTGCGTTGCCCACTGTAGGCCGAACGCGAGCTGATGGATTGTGAATGATGAAGAATGGAAGTCAAAATATTCCCAATCACCAATGCTGTTCTTTTATTATGTTTAATCAGATCAACCGAATCAATCATCCGATTTACCTGCTCATATTGTATGCGAAACGATATGTTGTATTGAGATACGTTTGTGTGCACCCTAACCAACAAATCTATAGTGCAGTAATAAATACGATCGGCATGAGTTTATCCATGCACTAAAGTACATCCTGTCCTACATTCAGTTGTCTTGAAGTACAAATACGCATTTACACATAGGTTGTTGCAAGTTGAGTACGCAAAACCATCCCGGAAACGTAGTTCCTTCTTAGTCTTACCTTATCAATTAGCGAAGAACGGTAAACAGGCTCGAAAGCTATTTTTGCAGCACACATGGCCACTGTGGGTACCGCCAGACGAAGTCCCATGAAAGCTAAGTGGCAAAATCTGGCAGATTTCAGACCAGACACATACAAAGGATAAGAAGGAACGGAATACAGCAATCCAACGCTCAACACCGCCAGATTTTTGGTGAAGGGTGGCAGAAACGGAATGTAAAGTGGATAGCTATAAAATAAAATTGTGAACTGTGTATATCAGTATGTATCTAAGTCATTCTCTTGAGGACAAAATGTGGCCGGAAACGAGTGTCACTCTTACCTGTTTGGCATTCTAAAACCCACACGCCGTGATACCTATTAGTGCCCACGAAGCTACGCTAGATACAAACTTTCCTTGCACACTTTTCGTGCCCTTCTCTATTCTGGGAAAGTTTAGTGACCAGAGAGGTTGGATAGATATGAAAGCTATCCTCGCAAACATTGTACTACAACTATATATTAAAAGGTATTAATTGAGACAGAACAACAAAGCATTTCTACGCCGTGTATGCTTGGTGCCTAATGACTAAGTCTGTGGTTACTTGATTATACCTACAAGAGAAAAGTAAATCTTTTGGATATGATATTGTCTCTGGTGGCGAAATGTTTTTAGATCGAATGTAAATATCTATTCAGCGAATGACAAACTGGCATCTGTGGCGGACTGGAAACATTCCGTGTGAATTGCACAAATTCCGTACATATTGCCCTATAGCATTTATTAATAAGAAAAAGAAAGAAAAAAAGACGGTATGTATTTTTTTTTGGAAGCTTGTTTATAGCGAATTAGTTCTCACATTGAGGATTTGTGGCTGTGGATGGTTTGCTTTTCAATCCGACAAGGGTTGAGATGGGTTAAGTCTGCGTCTCAGGTATAATCGCAGGTATATTTCGCATCGCATATACGAATGGTTTCTTAATACACTCTGCTTGTTGACATACACACTTCAACCTTCAATTTGCCTATTGAAAGTTCGCTTACCTGGTCTTTTGAATGGTGGTTCACTGCTTTAGACTTTCCTGGTCTTTTGAGTGGTAGTTCACTGCCTTGGTGTGCAGCTGAGCTAATCGGTTACCCGGCCTTCTACTGCAAACTGTTCGCTTTGGTTGTATCTTCACGTTAGCATAGAAGAGATGCGTGACGCAGTCGTTTAAGAGTTGAATAGGATTTTTTTAAATTTTTATAACGGTGCGACCGCTATTATCTTAAACCGTGTCGTTGTCACTAGACAACTGAATTGCGTCCGAAGCCTAAAACTGGATCATTTACTGTCATAGTAATCTCAGTATTGAATCGAGCATATACGCTATATTTTTATTATTGCGAACTGGTACCGACGTGTTTTTGTTTGGATACGATTTAATATTTTACATATATGTTCGCATTTCTATCGAAAGATTCCGATAAAATCTTCTCGCTGCTACAGTGTTGACACAGTCACTTGTATGTCTTACATGAGAGAGGGCACCGGAATCCATCAGACATATATCGTAGTCACTCGTGTGTGTGTTGTACAGGAGATGGTAACTAAAATCATCTCAGATATGTACGTTGGGTAAGGCACGGCACCTGATTGCACCAGATATATATTAGTCACTTGTGTGCGTTGTATGGGATATGGTGACTAATTCCAACTGAAATATATTAAGTCACTTGTGTGTTTTGTGTGGGACATGGTGACTAATCCCATCTGATACATATCAGTCACTTGTGTGTGTTTTATGGGGAACGGCATTTAAATCGATCTGGATCGACCTTCTCTGATCGCAGGCTAACCTCTCATACTATATTGACCATCGCGATTCACAGTGCGACCACTGCGACGCAACTTGGAAGTGACAAATAGTACCCATCATGACTTTCGACACCCGAGTATAATTATAACTCGCTATGCACACACAATGGTGATACGATTAGCATCAGTGCGTTTGCCTTTTCCTTCGCCTTCAGAGCATCGTGCGCCACTGAGGCATATAGGTAGCACAGGGTGTCCCACAACACACCACTATGCACCTTAGTCTACGATACAGTGGCATTCAGTCTCGCCCGTCACCCGGCACTTGGGTCACGTACGCACCTACTTTACTACGTATGTGTGGTAGGTAGTGTGGTATATGGTTGTGTGTCAGACATCTACTTTACTACGTGTGTATAGTAGGCAGTGTGGTATATGGGTGTGTGTCGGACATTGTGATATATACGTGTGTGCAATGGACGGTGTAATACATGGTAGGGTGTTCGGTGTGCAGCAGTGGGGAAGATGCTCGTGCCGCATCTGTGTCGCTGATAGTACCCACCAGTACACCAACACGGTGTGATGGTGTGCTAGGGATTGTACGCATGTCTCAGTGTATGATTGCCACACGTGTCTGGGCGTGTTTGTTCATATGTGTTACATATATATCTGTATCTTCCATCTTCCATAGGGTGGCGTGAATAAGCGTGTTCCAAGACAAGCTCGTATGTAGATATCTCACGCTTGAGAAGCTGTCCTTATCCCAACAGCCTACAATACAGGACTGTCAGATATGCGGCAATATTTGGTACCGTTGCTGAGATGGTACGCCTGGATGTGTTGACAAGCCCTCATCAGTCATAGCCACGTGATTCGATCTCATTAGTCACAGCCACGTGATTCCATCTCATTAGTCACAGCCACGTGATTCCATCCTTATTAGTCATAACCACGTGCGCCCATGTGCTCCTGTAGGCACGATGACCACGTCTTCACATGGATCGCTGTCGTCTATGTATACGTGCATATGCTATGCACGTACATGCTATTATATCTCCACCTATACGCTACGTGGTCTTGAGCTTCGCCATAGTGCGACGGGTGTGTGGTGCGGTGTTGAATGAGTCGCGTGTCTCATACGTGTCCTGTGTGTCATCGGTAACCGCCAGTTGTCTGCCCATGCTGCCGAAGGATATGGCCGAAGAAAACAGGACAGAAGGGAACCAGGACCGGACCAGGATGAAATCAGGCTTTGTGTACCTGTGTGTGTAGGTATAGTGTAGATATATGAGGCGAGCGAACGGTGTGCTATGGGTGTTTACAAGATATGTGATTGGGCGTGTTGAATATATGATATATGACACTTTCCGCATACTGTCCAACATATATTAAGATGCCGTGACTAGCTGGCTACACATGTGGCCAGGTGGAGACACCGAATGGTAGTGAAGTTATCACTGTATGATCCGTGAACACGTGATTTGTATGCATCATCAACGGGACGTATAGTACATAGCAGATAACACGAGTGGTAAAAATAGACTGGGCATATGATACACGGCAACGGTATGTATGTAGACAGGCTTGCATGCATGTATGTATGTGGGAGTGTATGTATGTATGTATGTACATAAACAGGCTAGCATGTGTGCAGCAATATATGTATAAGGCAGGTTCGCAGGATAGCGTGCATGTATGTCTGTGCATATGTCTGTATGTCACGTACATAGATTTGCATGTACGTATATACGTATATACATATATACGAGTTTAAGTCTATTTGTATGTATACGTGCAAACATACAGTACGTGTATAACACCAACCAAGCATCCCGTGACTCCCATACCACAATAGTCCAGAGTAGGCTAACAACTGTCCCGATACGGTCCCAGCGAAGGCAAAGAAGACACCTAGCAACAGCCCATGACGCGAACGGTCGAATAGCCACCACAGCGCAAGCGCAAGGAATGCCACTACCACCGACAGCTGTGTGGTGGTCACGTTCGGCAGTTTCTGTGTTGTGTTGGGATGTACGGGTGAGCTATGGGACGAGATCGTGGAGATAAGGAAAGGCTATATAAATACATCGTACCTCTCAAGAGCGATCGAGAAGATTGTTCTCTGGACTATTCTCGGCCGTGTCTGTGATAGCGTTTAATTTTAAGAGACTAGAGAGCGTCAACCGAGAGAGTGAAGCGTGTGACGAACATCAGGAAGGTTCAATTGTCGGTACTCAACAAAGTACATTCTCACAAACACGCATATATGACTGTCTACACGCCAACACACACACACATTTAAACCATACCAACACATTCAGACAAGTACACATACATAGTCGACTATGCGACAACACATACACATTCACATATACTCTTATCCAAGGGCATGAGTCATAGTCGCTTTTACCTACTGCACGCATGGCAGGTGGATGCCAGTGGCAGATGGGCAAGACTAGCGCCATGCAACACTTGTATATAAATACCAGAAATCTCATACTGTACATTGTCGTGAACAAACCCGGAAGATATAAATACCAGAAATCTCATACTGTACATTGTCGTGAACAAACTCGGAAACAGAAAGGTACAAAGCGAGGCGTTTGTCATCGAAAAACCATAGGCATAGGGCAAACACACACAAATAAACTTCGTTTGCGGCGCATGCTGTATGAACCTATCCACAATCCGAAAGCGGCTCACAAGAAATGCTGTTACGATGGACATAGCGTTCAACGGGTAAGGCGACGCATTCAAGGAACAACCTCTAAGATGGGGTAACAAAAGCAGTGCACATGTGCTTGCATTCCTGCATGACACATTGTGAGTAGAGCGTGAGCTCACCCACTATACACAGGCAGCTATTGTACGAAGGCCAGGTGTACACGCACCGACTAGAATACAGCTCTCGAACGCAAAGAAGAATAAAATTAGTGTCTCAAAAACTATTTAATTAATTAAAAACATAAAATTAACTTGCACATATGATAATTGAAGTTCACATATATGCAAATACAGAACATGTACACAAATACACAAGGAAATACACCAAAACTTACATTTACATTTGCAGATATTTGTATATATATATATACGAATAGACATACCGGTTGAATATTTCCATATTTACGTATGCATATGTATGAATCCACATTTTCATATTATTCGGTATAACACAGATCCGTGTGTGCACATAATCACGTGTAAGTGAACTAACAAATTACAATTCCCATACTTATATATAATATAAATTATATGTGCCCATCTTTAGCTATCACACACGTATCAACTAACGTACTGCTAGGCTATTCATCTGGGGTAGAAGATTTCGAAGTAGCACGTTTAACTCAAAATATTGAACTGTAGTATCCAACTTGTATATGATAATTAGGCCCAAAAGATCTGAGGATATCTTTGCTTTGAGCACGCTCAGAATACTCTACCAGTGATGGTAGAAACTGCAGGACATATGATACCCCATATAAACAGGAAGTGAAGTCGACTGAGATTAGCTATAGGTTTGCCCCAAGCTATGCTATTCGGAAGCCCTAGGGTTTACCGTATAGCAAGTGGATCGATAAACCAAACACCGATTTATAGACTAGACTAGCATATACTACACAAACAAACTGACGAAAATAGCAGATATTGATATTGAGTAAGCGAGTGTTATGCGATAACCACATGAACACAACAACTAAGACGAGAACACCGATGCTCTGAGAGCGCATGCCAATGGTATAGAGATACATACCGCACACGCGTAGCTGATGCCAACCAGTAGTCCGGCACACCTAACTACACTGGACCATTCGCGATTCAACTTATGTGGCAGGCCCAGTTGATTGTCTACGTATGGATAGCCCAATCCCACCAGCACAGCTGCAAAGCCGCAGCACCCCACTAAGAACAGCGATGCGGAAACATCATAATATGTGTAAACTCTGTGCTGGTGCATGAGAAGACTGAAGGCCAGGCAGAGACCCACGCCAAAGGTATAGAGGATGGCTACACGTGTGAATATGGAGGTGTACATCATTCGGGTTGGTAGTTTGCTTGAAGCGTATATTCTGTATTCGTGTGATCGCGTTCCTACATAACCTTGCGGTTGGTATTGTACTTGTGTGACAGTGGGAATGATTGTAGAATTATATTGTGCATATGATACGTCAGTGAAGACTTGAGTTTGGGTTGAATATATATCTCCGTATTGATATCGAGCTTGCATCGCGACTATATTTCGAGTTGCTGTGGATGTCAACTTCGGACTTCAATTCGTCTACAAATGGCAAGAAGAAACAATCCAATTAATATGCAGCCACTTACTATAATACTGACCTAAAGGCAACCTTCATACTGGAGCGTGTATACTACTATGTAAGTGTATAAATATACACCGCAGCTCGTCGACTTTAAATATAAAAATAAATGATATTTAATGCTCTATAGCTACGCGCACACTCTCGTCGTTTGGTCATTATTAGTCGCTCACATGTAACGCCGTTCGCCACACGGCGTACGGTACGCTACGGAAACATGATTATTGAGATCTGCCTGATAATTCAGAAGGAACTGGCTAGATATTGTGTTTATGGTCGTATATTATATTTCATTATATTTTTAATCAACTGTTATCGTGTATTATATCCAGGTTCAAGCACACATTCCGATTCTTCAATTTGAAACAGAGTTTACGACATTTGTGACTAATCTCACAGCCGAATTGGAAAATCACACCGATTGGCGAGGTATATCACCCGATTATCCCTTTGCAATTCTGATATGCCAACAGATTTTATCAGAGTGTATGATCACAATTCACTGAGTATCTGCCTATAAGCATATACTAGTAACCTTGAATATTTTTAGTTTACTCGATTATAGGGCAATCTATATGAATTCAGTCCAATATTATAATATAAAATACGGCAGCCGGACTTTCAACTTATGTATGTGTACTCTTGATGATAGTCTCACATTTATTTTTTGTTTCAAAAAAAGACGGATCGGCGGGGAAAGTATACCATGGCATCGTCACATTTTTCGACCCTTGCCATTGGCTCACATTAATCGAACCAAATCGTACGGTGCTGCCGCTTTCGTCTTTCCGCTTGAACTTTTGAAGTGTCTTGAACGAGTCAACGAGGGTACTGGCGCTATAAATATATGAATATATGTTTTGTAAATTATTTTTTTTAGATTATAAAAGTGTTCTATTGTGGTGTCAGAGGAAAAAAAAAAGCATTGTGTCGAAAGCACGACGCAGCATCGTACGTTATTGTGACGCGACACAAAATCAAAAGGCTCGTGTTCTCCGCTATTTAACAGTCTGATGACAGTCTCTCTCTTGTTGTTGTGAAATATGTCATCATCACATGTAAATTGTAATATTCAGTTGTTCACTCTCCAGCCTCCTGACTCCTACAATCTCCAAACAACAGCCACAGAGACACAGACTCGCCGACTCCGAGTCACAGTCCACAGTCCACAGTCTATTTTTAAATATATATACGTGACAGCTGACCCGGTGTGACCGTGTGAAACTGCGAGTGTTGACTGTATAAAATTGTGACATGACTATATTTAGTAAACATTTACAGCTTGACGAGTTGAATCATAAAGGTTGAAGACTTGAAGCCGACTACTGAAGGCATAAAGCACTGGACCATAATATGTACTATACTCCAATCTCCATAGTTATTTAAAAAAGATAATTTGTGATAGGACCTTTTTTTACTCTAGGGCCCTATTTACCAAATTTAAAAAGAAGGGCCCCAACCTTAATACATTTTTTAAAATAAAGTGAAGGGTCCAATTTAAAAGTTGAACGTAGATGTATTGAGAATAAATTCATGCACCACTGGGTCTGGAGGTCGGGGCTACAGAGCGACACACTCTCTCATTCCAGGGGATTTATGATATCATGTTAACTTCTTTGTGTCCAGAATGCATTGAGGTACAATCGACACATGCGCATGCATATTTACACGTGCACCTCGCCGTTGTAGTAACTGTAAATTTGTATCTTGTAATATGTGCCTATATTTAGTTGGATCCATCGACATACGTATTAAAATGTATACACATACTTACACGTTGTAGTATGTGTAAATGCCTATCTTGTAGTATGTACCTATATTTAGTTAAAACAACCGACATTCGGGTTATATAGGCCCGATTATTCTAGAACACAAACAGTCGGAATACCACAGAGTGACGAATATCAATGAGAAACGAGTATGACCGATACGTATAGCAGAATTGTCTCTTTGAGATCGGATTTTAAATATGACTATCTCTGCAATAGCAGGTCCATGTGTGTTTTGACTTTTATCGCCGGTTCAATACTGCTCGCCATCTGATTGATATGCAAGTGAACAAATTTTCGCGCGAATATGCATATTAATACTTGGTTCTTGGACTGTTCACGATTGTATAGTTTCAGTTTGCCAGTGACCGGCGGATTATATACCATGTGCAGCTAAAGTGGAATGACAAATAAATGTATATATATACTTAACCTGCTAAGGAAAGAACAACAAGGCCATAGTACAGAGGTGGCTCGTCAATTCAATATCTGCACTCTGTGTGAACCAATATGCAGTCCATACTGTTGGACGTAAACGCGGTAGCAAGCGATATGTTATGTATATATATATATATATATACATGTATACATACATTCATATACATTCATATACATCATACATACATATATATATATATATATGTTCTGTACAACATACTTCTACATGATGATGTCTTGGCACACAGGAGGGCAGAGTTTGTGCATTCAAGTTTGAGATATCGCTTAAACCGTGAAATTAAATGACGGCTCCAATCAAATATCACAGATAAAGCTACAGCGGTATACTACTACAAATCACGACCATAAACTACACAACACGCGCACAGAAGGGCAGACCGCTATTACGCCACACCTTGTAACACAGGAATTTGTATTGAAGACGACGAGAAGTGTGTTTGTATCTTCGCCCTTTATAAATTAACTCTATATGCCAGTTGTTTGTTGTGGTGATAGTAGCTCGATATATATAAATATAATATATATATATATATATATATATATATATATATATATATATATATATATATATATATATATATATACTAGTACTACTACTACTACCTACGTAAGAAGTCGT
>NW_014039858.1:9801-11247 GCF_001186125.1 Sphaeroforma arctica JP610 | reverse complement strand
TTGTGGGGTGGGAGGACGAACGAACGAAGAAAGACTTAGTTAGGTAGGTAGTATTAGTAGACAGACGTATATATATATATATATATATATATATATATGCACATATGAATATATATATATAGAATGGACGAGATGTATGTGGTATTCTGTATATTTATAATAGACGGGATGTATGTACATGTGCAAAGTGGATCGGTCTGAGTTACGACTATAGGTGGTTGTATGCAAGCCGTGAGGCGATGTGGAGAGCGGATGTAAGTAGTTCTGTATTCATGTCGTCGTAAACAAACAGATGATAGCGATGATCAGCTGACGTGAACAAGAGATGGAGGTGACCCCAATGCCAATACATATAACCAGTGCTACACCAACTCTTCATTCCGCCTATGTAACCAACATCATACAAACCCACTTAGTCTCCATTCCCTCACTGACGCACCCAGCGCATCACCTGCATGTACCACTCCCATACCTGTCACCGCTACCCCTGACAGGCACAACAGGGGTGTCCCTGTGTCCTGTATCGCCATCGTCATCCAACAGCTCTCCATCGTCCACTTCCATAATCTCCGCATCCTCCAGTGCGTCCTGTCTTCTCTGCTCTTGGTCCCATGTGTCTTCCCTGTCCTGTTTCTGCGCGTTTGGGGCCTCTTTGTCCTCATCGGCTTGATCTGGTGCACCTCGTCCCTGCGTATCGGCTTTCTCCTCTTGGTCTTCCTCGAATGCGTCCGGATGTATTTCAATCTCAATCGCATCATCTACATTTTCATCTGCATCATCTATATTAACATCTCCCACATCCTGATTGGTATCTTCATCATCTTCATTGTCATTTTCTTCATCCTGATTGGTTTCATCATCCTGATTGTCATTTTCTTCATCCTGATTGGTATCTTCATCATCCTGATTGGTATTATCTTCATCCTGGTTGGTATCTTCATCATCCTCATTGTCATTTTCTTCATCCTGATTGGTATCTTCATCATCCTGATTGGTATTATCTTCATCCTGGTTGGTATCTTCATCATCCTCATTGGCATTTTCTTCATCCTGATTGTCACCTTCTTCATCCTGATTCTCTTCATCTTCATCTTGATTCTCCTCAACGTCGTCCAGATTCTCCTCGGGTTCGTCCTGATTCTCCTCGAAATTGGCGTCTTGAAATCCCCGTGTACCCGAATCTACCTCGGGCAGGAGCACTATGGCCTGGGGCAATTCTGCGTCCCCATCAAACCGGGCAACTTCATCCGTAAGTGGGTGTTCTTCTGGGACAACCTCGTCCTCGCCTTCTTTCACACCCACCTGCACACAATAGGTCGATAAAGATAATAGTATGCATTTGTACCTCTGCAAGCCTTACATATTTATACACATACACGGATCCGTGTACAATGTTGTGCGTTTGAGAAGATAAGCTATATATAAATATAAAAATAATATGTATAT
>NW_014039858.1:7757-9445 GCF_001186125.1 Sphaeroforma arctica JP610 | reverse complement strand
TTTCTTACTACACACACACACACGTATATATATATATATATATACATATATTGTATAGGAATAATAGCCGAAAAACATATAAGAATCAGAACTGGATTATAATTGCATTCAAAGACAATGAAATAGCTGTGACACACATCACCTCAGGGAATTGTAAGACAATCCAATATATATCAGTGTTTAAGACCGCCTCATTTAACTCTTTGTGCCAATGCATTATGTGTGCAACGCGTGACATGCAACTGACAAGCAACTGTATTTGCGTGTTCCTCTTATACGCACAAGCAGTCTCTGAAGTCATTAGCCTGCCACTGCCAAGTATAGAAAAAGGCAGAATTCCATACTGTTGTTCTACTTTATACACAAATACGTTCACAACACCCACCGCCGTTCGTTATAAAGTTCACACATATACTTTCTCCACATCTATCGCAATTCTTGAGACTGAATTGTACATACACACAGATGGCTGAAGCCACTACATGTAAGCGCGCGTGTTCGCTATAGATAGTATGTTCGTGTGCACTGATCTCATACCATTTGCTATTCGATGGCTCTACTAGGTGACAAGATAACTGCACACAAATTTAGTGTGTATGTGTATGTGTACGTCTATGTACATGTGTATATATCAGTGTATGTGTATGTGTATATGTATGTGTATATTCATGTGTATGTGCATGTGTTTGTATATGTGTATTTGCGAGTGTGAGTGTATGTGTATGTGTGAGTGTGAATGTATGCGTATGTGCATGTGCATGTGTGTATGTGTGCGCAATTGCCTGCTACTGTGTGGGGACTTAACAGTTCACAACAGTTTCACAGGGTATATCCAATCGGCTAGATTATACACACCCAATGCACATCCCAAACAAAGTAACCCACACATAGCGATAGTCTCGTGCGTGCTAGTCAACTACATAATTTTTTATCAATCTGAACCGCGTGTTTTCTGAATCATTGCCACAACTATCAAGTACCAGAACGAATGGACCTGAGCGGGGTAGGCTAAACGTGATAAAACTATAAGCACTACTCGTATGATGTAATAGTGCCATCATATGAGATAATCTCATACTCCTATCGTTTACAAAGTCATAGCTTGGGTCTTATAGTCATCCAACCAATCGTCATGCATACCCTGAGATGCCCACATGTCATAGTACCACATCACTACACGTACCGAAATCCTCATCGAACACCGCTTTGTCCTCGAGGTCTGGTATGTAGTCGTCTTTCGCATAGTCACCGTCATCATCCGGGAAAGCTGTTCGTGTGCGTATTTATTGGTGTAGAAATGGTCAATGCCGGCCTACTGTGTGTGCATCGCGATCACAGCACAGTGATGGTTTAAGGTCAATGGAGTGATTACGCACGGTGTCAACGAGAGTGCGAGTAACAGATGAATGTACGAGAGATGGACATACCTGGTCAATTTAAAACATTTCAAGCCTATATACATATACAAGTGTAGCATACACATCCCATGGGATGTACTACTCGTTTCACACGCTATTACATTGTGGAAGTGATTGGAGGTATATCTGAGTTTGTATGTCAACGAGTATTAGGCTGCAATATAGTAATACATTATATGTAGATTCAGTTATACGGTACGTGTATTGACTTTATCGCTATTACAAATATGTATTATATATATATATATATATATATATATATATATATTA
>NW_014039858.1:0-7737 GCF_001186125.1 Sphaeroforma arctica JP610 | reverse complement strand
TATATATTAATATATATATATATATACTATTATATATATATATATATATATATATATATATATATATATTATATTTATATATATATATATATATACATATATATGTGTGTGTGTGTGTATATATATATATTAACATACTTAATATATGGAAACATGTATTGCTGAAACTGGCACTGTGAATGCATAGTATTCACAAACTGTACAGAATGGGTGGCTAGGCCTTTGCCTGATCTTGAAAAATGAAAATAGCATTACGTCATAGTCGTCTTCAGCTGTCATGCGGCATGTCGGTACAAGACACATAGTCAAATTTATATCACTTGCCTTCTCCCAAAGCATCAACGATATCCTTTGCGAAAATCCGCCCCGAAAGCGCTGCTGTAATGAACAGTAAAGACTGCACTGTGCGCAGTGACATAGTGCTTGCACTTTAGCAGTTTAGATTGTTTGCGTTGTAGAGTGCTGTTTTAGTGAATTAACTACTCCGAAGTATTGCGAGGGGTGCAATTTCGTAATATGTTGCTATCCTACGACTGTATCTGTCAGAGGTAGATAAATAGGTCACTTTGTTGGATTGTTGGAATCATAAATAGTCAACACTCTCTCTTAAACTTTTTGCTCAAATAGACTCTCTCTGGCAATAAAATGCAGATATAAAGAGGAAGGCGTCAACTGTCAAGGCGTACGATTAACCATGAAGTTTCGAATTCGTTGAACAATACTATTAAAGTCGCCCTCCGGTTTGTGCCATCTTTGTCTTCTCATTGGTTGCTAAGAACGGCGTAACGCGGAAAAGAATGATCACTGCCTGATCCTGCTGAGCCGGTTAGCCCTGAGCCTCTGAGAGGCTGAGTGTCGAGGCCAATACGTTTTGCGATTTTACGTATAAAACATTAAATGTTTTATATTATTTAAATATTTCGGGTTGGTTCTGTATTGAGATGAATCATAGCCTGCTAAATTAAAAACAGACTATTTTTTAAAATACATGTTTTTGGATTTTAGGTTTGATTCTGCACTACATACCGCCTTTTTTTTTAAACGTACTATGTGACTCCGCAGACCTGGGTACTCGTCAATACGGATGTCCTCTCACATATTTCAAAATTATGTACCAGATGCGCCAACTACATAGGGACACTATATAAACGTTAAAACTTTAACTGCTACTTTTTGGATTATAAAAGTACAATAACTTTTATTTGGAACAAAATAATATATATGATTTTTAAATTTGCACTTGAAAAGTTATTCTATAAGTTTGAAACTTTGGGCCTAAATGAAATTTAGCCAATCATAAATGATCAACGAGACACTTGGTAGTTAGCATTAGGTAGTTGGCGCCTAAAACATAAAATATATGTACTCACTGACCTGTATATTGCACCCACTTAATTTGAGAAGGGCTTGTATAGGTATAAAAGATGTCCTTTAACGTAAAAAAACATACAAAAATAAAAGTTACAACTTTAACTTTTTGAGCAAGAGACATATTATAAAAAGACATTTGAGGTCATTTTATGCTATAGCTCATATTCTATTTATTTATTTTTAGAAAATAGGGGGTCATGTATGTATTTAGAATTATGTACTTTTTTTTAAATAAAAAACAACAGAAACCCCCCCCCCCCCAAAAAGCTTAAACAAGTTCTTTTTTTTTAAACCAGTTACAAACAAAAACACAACATATGCCAACCGGCACCACTGGACTCGCTGAGTGAGTGTAAATATTTAGGACAACTTAAACAATATATTTATTGTATATTTGTACCTCGTACCAAAATCCAAATGTGGGGACTGCCTCTGGTAGTAAATAAAAATTGACTGTACAGTAAAATATACGGACTTTATTAGTCCTTTCAGTTATTTACATATATAAATAACGATACTTTATATCGACCATTTTGCATGTTACCAACAAACCCAAACGCTTTCATATACTTCTGTTGTATTTAGGCGCGCGCATCGTATGTTAAAATACTCCTGTTGTACATAGGTGTGTGCGTCGTTGTTAAAAATCTCTTTGTTATGTGCATCATGTGTTAACATTATTCATGGATTCATACGTGCATACAATCAGCCGACCGGTTCACAACGATTATATCTTCATTTGGCAGCCTCTCGGTAGAGGCCAATTTTCAAACTGACAGTAAATAAAGCCTAAATTTTGACATTTATACACATTTTAAGGTATCTTTCTACTAAAGTTTCGACCCAACAATTGGAGGTGAGCCTCAATAACATCCACTAAGACTTGTTATATATTTATACAGCAACGCTGTCCGTTTGAAATCAGCAATGAGGGCTTTTGAGCACAAATAGAATCTGAAACTACATTTGTCTAACCACATCAAAAATCGTAATTCTTCACACCAATAAAATTGGCTTTTCAGCATCTAATAATATGAACCAATAAATTCGACTTTATCGTATTCTACCTTTTGATTGCTCTGGGTATATAATGTTGCCTGTTTTAAAAAATGTCTACATATAGTATCATCAGTATGTAAATGATATTTATCTCTGTATTGCCATGTGCCTGCTGGGCCTCCAGTCTTGCACAATGCACTCTGCAGTCTGCGACTCTGCTGTAAGCAGCTGCAGGCCTGCATCTCGCGTCAGGGCTCGCAGTCGGTATTTATTATTCATATTTCTTTTTGTTTTGTGTTCAATTTTTACTTTAAAACAATACGGCATGGCCTATCCGGCTATCCCGGCTATTCGGGCTATCCCGCCTCGTGTATTTGAAAAAAAACCCCCTTATTTATATTTATATTCTCATTTCTTTACTATTTTACCTGGCCAATGACCATGATGACAAATGTCATGGAAACTGGAAAGTTGGCAACTATATTTGATACTTTTCCCATATGTAGGCTTCTAAATCAACTCTAAAAAGTAAAATACAGAGTAGGAGGCTGTGGTTTTTCACTAAATTTTTAATATTCTATACATTTTAGTAAATAGAGTGAATTTTAAATCTTAGTGTCGTAGCTATAGACTTTACAGCTGTATTTTTATTATAATAAATGTTTAGTATTTTACTATATTTTTAGTGACTCTGTGAGTCTATGAGTCTGTGACTTTTCACTTTATGAGGCTCTTATGTATTATATATGTTTTCTAGAAAACAAATGTGCAAGTTTCACGTGAGTTCCAACTTCTGCCAAGACTACCACATACTCTATTACTCTGCTATAGAGTAAATATGTAGTAATAAGTGGAGAGATCGACAGATCTTCAGCTGACAACTGGTAGTTATACTCTGGGACTGGGTTGGTATACGACAACGACATACACCTCTGAAAAAATGTCGTCGCGACATGTATGACATGTCGGCGTCGTTTACCAACCCAGATTATACTCAATAAAACCCCTACTGTACTGGGAGCGGGCCCAGTGGGGGGCTGGCCGGCTAGGGGATGGGGGAGTTGGGAGTCTGACACTCTGGGTAGTTACACGGACAAATGGACTAAACTGTCCGGGAAAAAAAAGGCTGTCCATGGTATTATGACCTTGACTCAAACCATTTGTCCAACAACCTGTCCGTTTGTTTGGTCCACATTATACACTTTGTCCGGCTGTCCGTAAATGAAAATGGTTGTCCGGACAGGACTTTTCTCGTCTGTTTTCTTAAAAAACAAGTAACAACCTGCCTTCACTTTGAAAAAACCCATCAATGGATGTCCGTCGTTCGATTTGAAAGGTATTTCAAGGACGAGTGACCACGCTTCTACAGATCCATTCATCAACACATCCATGTTCTTCATAGTGATTCCACACTATGAACGGTTTTATTGACAGTGTCAACATCAAGTTTAGTGCTTCCGCTGTGGGAAGATACTTCAAAGTCGACGAACGGGGCTCCACGTTGACAGTAGAGATCAGAGCCGGACTAACAACATTTCTAACTATGGCGGTATGTTGATTGTGTCATATACTTGCATGTTCATCAAAATCATACATAGACTATGAAAATTAAATTTACTTGTTTCAGGTCGATTTGTCCGGAACAATATTTACCACCAGCGATGACAATTAATTCTTGTGAACACTCTACGAGTCAAATTTATTGAATCGGGGTATATAAACAAAAGCCGTGTATGTGGTCAAATTTCATATTCAAATTTTTTTTTTTTACACGAACAGTACATTCTTGCGGTGAATCCGAATATCATTGGAGATACGGGGGATCCCTGTGTAGCAATGGCTGCCGAGTCCGGTACTGACATCGATCCAGAATGCTTAGCTGATTTCAAGCCGTTTCCTCATTGGTGGCTCGTTTTCTCATGGGTGTGGTGGCACGTCTCCCCTTCCTGCTGATGCCCGGTATGGGAATGAACTCGTACTTCGCATACCAGGTGGTTGGCTATATGGAAAGTGGGGCTGTACCATACGAAACAGCTCTTACTGCCGTATTTGTTGAAGGGTTGATTTTCTTGTTTTTAGCCCGCAGTGGATTGCGACAGTACATCGCGGAGCCTATCCCTAGACCCGTTCGGCTAGCGACCAGTGCTGGAATTGGCTTTTTCTTGTCTTTCATTGGATATCAGACCTCCAATGGTATTGGACTTGTCACCGCCAATGCCTCACACTTGTCACACTGGGTGGGTGCGCACCGGAGAACCGTTCTAGCGACTATCCAGTCACTTGTGACACCCAGATGGACTCTCCCTACTGGGGGTTGACTGTGCGAAAATGGAATTTAAGTTTGTTCCTGGGCATCATTATCATTACCGCGTTGTCCTGGATCCCCCATACACCCTTTTCTCAATTTCCAGACACTCCTGCCGGTGATGCGAAGTGGGACTACTTCTCGCAAGTAGTAGACTTCCACAGTATATCCATGTCGGCACTTGCCTTGGACTTCAGTTTTGGCAATCCGGAGATGTGGCTGGCATTAGTAACATTCCTTTACGTAGATTTACTAGATACGACAGGTACGTTATATTCACTGTGCAAGTTTGCAGGATTCATCGACGAATCTGAATCCGCTGACTTCGAGAGCAGTTACGCAGCATTCAGCGTTGATGCAATTGCAGCCATACTTGGATCACTACTAGGCATGTCTCCTGTCACCACAGCCAGCGAGAATGGTGCGGGTGTTATTGGAGGCGGTCGTACTGGAATCACTGCTTTAGTCGGTGTGGTATGCTTCAGTATTGCATGTTTCTTCGCCCCGATCATCGTGAACATTCCCGTGTGGGCAATTGGTCCTGCACTGATCATGGTAGGTGTTATGATGGCTCGCGCCTTGGTAGACATTGACTGGGAAGATCCCATGGAGGCTATCCCCGCCTTTGTCACGACCACTGTGATGCCTTTCACCTACTCCATTGCTTATGGTCTGATTGCTGGTTGTCAGGTCTACGTTATGCTGTATTTAGTGAACGTCGCTTGGGATTGGTCTTTGTGGCTACTCTATAAGTTTGTGAACAAGACATTCAAGGCCGACTGAGAGATGCCTAAGAGGGGTCAGACTCCAATTCCTTACACGGCTAAGAATAAACTGCCGCACTCTTTCAAGAGTTGGAACAAGAAGCAACATCTCAGGAACAAGGCAGGTGTAGAATCCATGGACCAAATGTTTGCACCTCCAAGCAGCACGAAGATAGGCAGTGCGCCTGTAGACGTGAAGGTTGAGGACACAGTGCTCACCCTTTAACGTTACATTGGATATCAGTACAATCAATCACAACTTTAACATTGGATATCAGTAAAATCAATCACAACTTTAGTTATTTAGCAACATCCCCGCTGCAAACACAGCGTTTCCATGGAACCAGCATAAAGTAAGAAAATAAACACAAAAACGGCACGCATATATCTCTCAGTCTTCTGGATTTTTTTTTTGCGACCATATACATTTTTACTACTATTAAATATTGTCAGATTTTATTCAGAGACTCGTAAAGAGTATACATCTGCTATTATACGAGTAAGTATCTCCACACACTGTTTGCAGACAAGGCATGACCGGAAATGCGGTGATAGGCACATAATCATTCTTTATTGCGTTCGTTACCAGTCTTTCCGCCTGCTCTGCTTCTTTAGCTTGTTGAACATTTTCTCCTTCAGTCGCATGGTGTTGGCTTTCTTTTGTCTAGAGATACAGGTATAAAGTATATGAATACAAAGCTTGGATTGGCTTCCATTGGATTTAAAATGTGCTGGTAAGTCTTGCAGCACCCAAACTTTCACTGTATAGCGTCCGTGCACACTATTAGTGCAGTGTTTGATTCATCACATCAACTACAATCGAATCGGAAACAAAGTGAAGACCACTAATACTCGACGCTGCAGCAGTTTGAATCGACCTGGAATTTAGCACATCACCCAAAGGCCAAAGAATAATAACAAGGCCAAACAATTAAAGGCCAAAGAATGATAACGGAAAACTTACAATTGCCGCACTACTTCCTTCTGCTCCTCTGAGGTCTCCTTTGGTACAACGGACGCTTCTTCAATTAGCTGCGTTCGTTAACGTTTAGTACATCGTTGTTATATGGTCGATTCATGCAATAATATGGGATGTTTATAATATTCAGCGAAACATTCATGTTAACATTCATCATACAGGAATGAACATTAAAATTATTATATTAACCATTCATGTTATTGTATGCTACATTCATGTTCTATACCACCCATTTTATCAAAGAGCCATACTGTACAGGCTGTTGTTGTAGGTAGATACATTGGAACTACCAGCCTGGATGGTAATCACGAGGACACCTTCGTAGCCCTTTTGTGAACCCGATTCATCTTTGTACATAGACAGGCAAATCTACAAACTGAGATACATACATATACAAAACCACAGCTAACTGTATATGTGCAAAGCTAAGACTAGAAACACACTCCAATAGCAATAGATGAAAGTTGAACTTATGCCACCGCACATCGGTACGGACAGAATTTGTGTACGCAGGATGTCTTGTGTGCCTACAGTCATGTATGAATGCAGACACATTCTGGGCATACACACTTGGATAATCATCTTCACCCACTCACCTGTTTCAGCTTTAGAAGTGCATCATCGATATTGCCTTTTTGAGTGCGTGTCTTTGTTGAAGTGATGACGAACTCGCCTTTCTTGTTCATGCGTTTACCCTCCTTCAATACATTATACACATACATTTCCGATGTGAAACCGGGAAAAATCGTGAATACTAATCGTTGGTTGTGTTTAGAGTATTTACACCAGGCGTAGAAAAATCGTACAACAAATCAAGTATCCCTATAAAAATCGTGCAACAATCAAGTATCCCTATACACTATGAGTAGATGGCTACATTGCCTTACAGGTTCGCCAAGATATTCTTTTACAATATATATATATATATATATACTTACATGTGTATATTTAATATATAATATACATATATATATAAATATATATATATATATTACTTATACCTGTACATATATGTTGTATACATATATACATATATATATATTTATATATATATATACATATATTTATCTATATATATGAATATGCATATATAAAAATATACATACATACATACATGAATATACATATATAAAAATATACATACATACATACATCAATACATATACATATACACACGCACACATATATATATATATATACATATACACACACATATATATATATATATAAATATATATATATATAAATTGTAACTATATACATACTCATATATTCATACATACATACACATATAAATATAAATATATATATATAATAAT
>NW_014039859.1:34275-40262 GCF_001186125.1 Sphaeroforma arctica JP610 | reverse complement strand
CCTGAATATAAACCTTTGCCAGGTATGAAGACACAGGTGCATCAGATGAATGGCGGATGGGTGCAGGGCACCTATGGTCGGACTGGTACTGCAGTGACAGTACACCCTCATGTACTGTGGGGCGTACGCTATCTGTGTAGTCTCCGATATTATAGGCTTCGCTTACCACCCCTTGCGAGGCTGTGGGTATGGGTGAAAGAAATATGTGGGTGTAGGTTTAAGGAATATGTGTGAACGGATGAAAAAAATAGAGAGAAAATGCAATGGGTACTTGTTTGGTGTGCCTATAGAGTGTAATGATGCAGTGGTAATAGGAACACAGAGAGGATATGTCAAGCGGCTGCCTTGCGTCATGACATTGACATACGTATCTACATACTTCAGAGTAGAAGGGGTGCGAAAGAGGGGATTAAGTGTATGCAAAGGGGTTTAGGTGCTACATAGCTGGACAGACCGACAGGAAGGGTTTTAAAAACTACAAACCTTAAAAGTTCAAAAAACTAATAGGTGAATGTACACTGGGTGCAGCTGTCCGGTGTTCTATACTTTTACGAACTGGTACACACAGCACAGTCGAGAGAAACACATAACCAGGTGCAGTATCGCATGCAGTGAGACGTATACAACAGTATGCGTATGTTATCAGGTTTATATGGTTGGACATTCATTTAAGGGTGGCTTTATTTCAAGTTTATATATTCTAATAAATGCATGAGTATGTCACTAAAATCGAAGTTATTGAAAAAGCTATCCATATTAGCGAGGACACATAAACATGCTACTACCCAAGGCTGCCAACAAGGCATATATATATATATATATATACATATATGTATAATACCTATATGTGCGTCCCGATATACCCACACAAACCCAACCAATATATACACACACACACACACTCCAACTCATACCGATAAAATTCTGCACCAGGCATGCGCCTATCTTCGCCCCTGGCCCTCCTGGGTCCTGCGCCACACATGCAACACTCGACGGCAGGGGTTGGCACACACTCAGACTGTACGTGAAAGTACCTCCGCCGCCTCTGTCGCCGTACGTGGTTGTCCATGGCAAATCGATCCTGAGATCTGATAGATCGTACTCGATCTCATTGGTTGCGTCGTAGGCCACACACGCCTCGGGGTCCGGTGCAAAGCTGGTGGGTGTGGGTGTGTTGTGTGTGTGTTGTGTGTGTGTTGTGTGTGTGTGTTGTGTGTGTTGTGGGTGTGGAGGGGGGGGGGGGTATGTTGAGCGGTGTGTGTGAGGTGTGTACTACAGAGAGAGTTCGGTGTAACTGGGATCATATACAGATGCGTGTAGACTTGTGTGTGCAGTATATAACACTAAGGGGTGTGTGCAGTATAAAACACTAAGGGGTGTGTGCAGTATAAAACACTAAAGAAATATCACGGGTGCGGTTGATGTCATAGGCACGTGCTTTGTTGTGTGACGCGTGAGTGGCGTAGAGTGAGGGGGTAATACATAGTTTAACCTTGTACTTGATACCACAAACAAATGCCAAGAGTGAGTGTTCCATAGAGAAGTCACAAACATGACAACCACTTGGCAGGCACATGTCACCACAAATACACAGCAATGTCACACACAGCCCTACACAGGTAACGTCATACGTCAAGATAATGACACATACACATCACACACGTATTGCCACCGTGTCACACACATGTGTCATGCACACCACACACTTGAACTGCCACAACAACGTCACACACATGTCACATGTACACCACACACTTGAACTGCCACAACAACATCATACACATGTGTCATGCATATGACAGTGATATCACTGGCAAAGGATTCACATACCCAACACCGCACGCGGCTGACGTCACCCACTCAAATTGGAATTGGCACTCGGGTGTTTCTTGGAGGAATACTGGCGCACCCTACATACACACAGATTAGGAAAAAATAGCTATGGCTATGAATTAAGTGGTGGAGATGGGAGAAAATAGTTATGGCTATGAATGAAACGTGTATCATACCAACGTAACGACAATCGTTAGGTGCATATCTTAGCTATCAACAACACAACGCACTTCTAACATACCAAAAATCCCCGAAACCTCTAAACCCTAAACTTTATAATCCTAAAAAACCTTGTAACATACCAAGGTAGGCCCGCATCGCATTGTCAGCAATGTCTGGCGCTCGTACTTGCCGTCGCGACAGGCATCTCCGCCCTCATAGAGAAAGTAAAGGGTCTGGTCCTTCATATGGGGAGGTGCAGCTATACCTAGACTTTTGGCGGGGTGCGCTTCTGCCCCATGCGCGTTGAGAATCCGTGATCTATAAAAGATGTGTATTAGAATATATACGGTAATGTTAAGTGGGTACATATGATTCTATATTTAGATTTTCAGCGGGCGAGCTTTTGCCCCGTGCATGTTGGAGTATTCGTGATCTGATAGAGATACTCAATTAGAATACACACACACATATATATATATATATATGTGTGTGTGTGTGTGTGTGTGTGTGTGTGTGTGTGTGTGTGTGTGTGTGTGTGTGTGTGTGTGTGTTGTGTGTGTAGTGTGTGTGTGTGTGTGTGTGTGTGTGTGCATACCCTCGACTCTACCCAGCCGTTGGGGTCGTCGTTGATGCTCTCATCGCCTCTACTTCGCTCACTGACATTGTCCATTGCGTGGTTGTCATGGTTACCCCCACGTGGTGATAGCTGTTGCTCAGCTTCATTTTCGTAGTCCTGCTCTTCTGACCCTGGAGCAGTGATAACAAATATGGAAGGCAAAGCACATACACGCACATACGTTAGTAGCAGTCGACACAGCCTCCAAAATACCTTAGTTGGTTCTGCTCAAAGGCACAAAGTATAAAAAAGGTGGGTCGTGATGTGTGTGTGTGAATGCCTATGTACACTTGCTCTGCGTCTATGTCGATGATTGGTAACCTGCAGGTACTTGGGCGCGTATTCGTACTGGTCGATGCAACGGCGCTGCACATGGACCACAGGGCGTGGAGGTCCATATCAAAACGTGTTTACCAATCTGTCTACATTCTGAGAACGGCTCATTATTGAGAGGGCCGTCCCGAGGAGCCGCAGTCAGTTCCCACAGAACCACCCACAGAACTCTACCAATCCGGAGCGGAAGTGGACTACTATCGAACTCGATTCTATAAATAACCTGCCAGGCCTCACCAACTTTCGCCAGCCAAAGCCCACCGAACCTACTACCAGCCGGACTCATACTACGCTCAGAACATCACTGTATATACCACATTCAAATAGTCACGATAGTCCCAATCAAGCACGTGCAACTGAGCTGTGCATAGGGCAGCGCAGCCGTATGTGTTCTGGAATTACAAGCCATAGAACTGATGAAGGCGGTTCCGTTTGAAAGGATCACCCGTGGCACCACACCTACCCGTAGCACCACACCCACCCACGCCCACCAGATACGATTGCTTACTGGTGTGCGGACAGATAAGTCGATACTCGCCATGCATATACGCTAAACATGTTTGCATGTGTGCGTGTATAGACCCAAAAGCACATACCAGTGCTCTACTATCACTTTGCACTGGGTGTACATGCTACTATGTATAATAGTATACCACTTGAGTTTTGATCCCCTCACATACCGGCATGCGTGAAGACCAGTTTAAAGGTTTGGGAGTCCTCCAGGTGAAATGTTGGGGTGAAGAAGATGCTGGGCACATCCTGGACAGCCTTGGCGATGGACTTCATATCTGCACAGGTGCGACGCCGTGCATAGCGTGCAAAGCGTGCGGGCGTGTGAGTGACTCGGTACTATTTCATAGACAAACCGTTGTACGCGTACACACAGTGCAACGGCGACCACCTAAACACTGACAGACCAGCAAGTAGATACGCATACAAACCCACGCGAACAGTACATGCAGGCTCGAGTCCAAATATTTCGAGTCCAAATATTTCGAGTCCAAATGAGAAGGGAAGAGGACGGGGGGCAAAGGACTCGACATCTCAGCGGAAACACACAGGCGCTCGATTGAGGCTCACGCTCATTTGGCTGTTGGTTTAGACCCACGCGATTATCTCTGCCACACCCTATCGATTGTTCGCACGCACGCACTCACTCACTCTCTCTGCTATCGGCTGTATATTTTAACTCATTTGCATGGGCGGCTTTCAATTTGTTTCTCACACATACTCAGTCCGTCTGATAGCTCTAAATCCCGCCAACTCGATTATCTATACATACAACACCCCCACACGCTCACTTGTACACACTCGCCCGACTGTTTCCGCACAGCCGCAGACTCACACCGCCATGTCCACACTCTCACCCACTCACTGGGCAATCCCCACGCACTCACCGTTCTGCGACGGGCCCCGTGCGTCGTTGGCTTGGGCGAGTTCCTTTTCTCTGAGCTTGGTGGCGGCTTTCATGGCCTGTCGGTTCTTCTTGAGGGTGTGGTACTTTCTCTCTGTTATCTTACCGAAGTACTTGTCGAAATCCCGTACGGTGACCGGCGGTAGAACGGAGGGAGGACACACCTCGTTTACGAACGCAGAGCCCCAGTCGTTGTAGTAGGTATCTTTATCTACTTTGGAGGCCTGAAGTAGGTATACGACATGACAGCAAAGGTTGGTGCACTACATATCGTTGTCTCCCTCCGAGGACTGTTTAAGAGTCATTGCGTCACTCTATAGAACGATTACGTACGTACTGTGATGGAGCGATTACGCCATCATGGTCAAGGTTGATTCCCCCATTTATAGTCAGGTGGGATGGGTTTTGTAAATGCAGTTTATGCTCTAATCATTCTATGCGAAGAAGCGGATTGCGCCACAGCTAAGGGATTTGGTAGTAGACATCCGCGTGTCTTCTTATATATCTCAATCGTGGCATAGAAAGAATGCGGGACATTGTAACGGTCCTAGATGCCTATGTGAGAGAACTAACTGTGTTTGTAAGTCGTGGTCATCATGGTAGGTATTAATCCCACCCACCCCCAGAAGACTACTATAAGTCAGGTGTGGGCCACGGTTAAGAAGAATATATTTTTATACAACAGAGGACCGTATGGGAGACATCATGCTCTTGGTGCCATTTTCTGCCATTGTAGCGGGTTGTGTGAGGATGAAGGTAGTTTGTGTGTGCCAGATGATTCACGCAAACTGGGATTTGGGATTGAATCATCACGCCATAACATTTGGTTCTGTATTTTGGACTGCTACTCACGACTAAATCAACCCCTCGTTAAAGTGTTGAGACCACTACAAGCCTATTTGTCAATACTATAGTGAGAGGTGGTAAACACACACTCACGACTTAATCAACCCCCCGTTAAAGTGTTGAGATTACTATAAGCCTATTTGTGAATACTATAGTGAGAGGTGGTAAACGCACACTCATTGCCTTTTGTCAGACATGAAAAAGCCGGTCATGTGAGCTGAACCCCGGACGATACGACTGCCCATAACATACACAATCCTATACAACATAGTGTAAATACTAAAACCTACGGCTTAGGATGGTTTGAAAACACCTCAGCTATACCCACTTTATCTGCCACACGATTACCATAGGATCGTTCAGGATGGACACCAGATTCTGCTTGAACTCGTCCAGGTGCCACTTCACACTCACCGCGTCTTCAGGATTCATCGTTTCTGTATCTGGGATGTGATTAGGGGAACAAGCGCAAAAGAAACTCGAATGAATATTGAGCTGAGTGTATAATGCCATCGGCCGGCAGGTTGATGTAAATCAGGCTATACAGGCAGGCAGGCGTTGATTCACTCGCGCTCGATATCGCACGGAACTAACCACAGTAATACGGAGAGAAATGCATATATGTTTAGACCATACTTAGTGATCTCCGTACATTCTCAAGAGTGACCAGAACAGAATTCGAATATTGAAACACTGAACCAATCAATCAAAAGAACGCTAATTTACAAAACTATAAATGCATCTTAAGGTATATGCAAACAAAATGTATATAAACATATACAT
>NW_014039859.1:31142-33939 GCF_001186125.1 Sphaeroforma arctica JP610 | reverse complement strand
TTAAAGCCAGGAGATGACAATCATGCCATCTGTTGAATTGCATAATAACTTAGAGCTACACTTCAAATTTTATACGAATGTACACACCTCTTCTGCTGAGAGGAGTCGATGGTCTCGAACTGGATGATTGTCTTGAAACTGAATTTTTCACACCCTTGGGTGTCTTCGGAGCCAAGGACATCTTGGGATTCTTATCTACATCAATATAGTTGGTTTGGCTCTCGTACGCGCCTGGTAAACTGGATCTAATTGTCATAGGTCGTTTGTACTGCGGTAATCACGCTCTTAATTTTACTCTTGGTGAATTGTGTGTTGAACCGACCTAAACAGAGACATGGTATGAAGCCGCCTAGGAATAGCACTCTACTGCTTATAAAGCTATATCACGCGTTGTTTTTGGTGGTATATTATCTAACAACTAGTGAGCCAGCTTTATATCTTATATCACACGGGTGAGTCTGAAGACTCGCTGTCCCAATGGCAGAGGCCTTGGTTACAGCATATTTACGTGCGTATCTCTCTAAGAATACGGGGTGAATATTGAATACTATTATTTATTTATTTATTTAATAAAAAAATAGATACTCGGAGCCCGGAGCCTCTCTGCCTTTCGTAAATAGTAACAAAAGTAGAAACAATAAATAAACACAACATTTACTTTTTAGTTAAATTGATTGGTTCTCCAGAATTTACCGGCATTTTGTCTTCAAAAGTACGTCGTATGTACGTACATATCTGTTTTACACAGTTGTTAACAATATATCATACCATAACCTTCTGAAAATTAGACAAACATATTTATGTACAAAGAGTGACATAGACTCCTGAAGATAGAACAATATTTGGTATTTACATACATATCTATTATAAATAAAAAAGGCTCGTATCCCTGCTGTCTATCGAGAAGGCTAATTTACATACATATCTATTATAAATAAAAAAGGCTCGTATCCCTGCTGTCTATCGAGAAGGCTATGATGTTCATATTTTGTACATATGTACCTTATGCCTTTTTTTTTATGGTCCCTCGAATTTCCCAAAAGTTCGGTCCTTATTCTCCAAATCCAAAATCGGCCCAAAAATGATTATTACAGTTTTGGCGCACGATACAAGCAGTCTTAGTCTTCTTCGTCCTTGTGTTCCTTATATTCTTAGTGAAAGCCTGGACTCTAACGCTGGACGTGGACTGCTTTTATAGTCCGCCGGAACCTATTTCTATCTATTCTCGAACGAACTTGTACTACTAAAATCCTAGGCTAGTAACTATAACTATAACACTCGTAGAATTTGTACTACTAACATCCTAGGCTATTGACTATAACTATAACACTCGTAGTGAGAGGGAAAGGCACGCGCCTAGAAAACCCTCTGCTACGATGTTCTTGAACTTTCTCATGGCGTCATCGTCTATGTACATATATCCGTAGACACTTTGCTCTGTTCTTGAATATACATAGACAATTTAAGTATGACCCATGCAGAATGACACTCAAAAAATTTCAGGGCCTGGTTATATACGACTAACCCTGGCTTGGGCCCTGAAGTAAAAATACAAAATGAATTTCCGGAATCATGACTCATCATTCGGGACCCGCCGAGATATAGGGTATGTACCGAAGAGTCTCGAAATTTCATTAGAAGTCCCGAACCTTCTACATGCCCACCAGCCTAAAGATGTGCCGGTGCTAAGCGCTTCTGGCGTCCATTTTTTTTTTATCATTAACGAACCGACGGATGCGACTTTGGATATTTCTTTATGAAGTCCTCCTTAACATCCTCTGGGTCCAAATCCTTCCAAGTTTCTGGGCGATATTTCTGCAAAGTGGTCAAGAACTGCGACGAATACTTGAAACACGTTTCCCCCGACTTTGTTTGTATATATTGCTCGAACCGCTCAGTAATAGCCTGGAACCATTCAAATGTGTGCAAAAACTCCTTAAGGTAATTAGTACTTGCACTGGGCCCAAACACATGTATTTTAGGCTGCCGACGACTAGCTTAAGCTATTCACGTATGCAAACTTTGATGGATATTTCTATGTTTTAAACTATGTTATATAAACTAAGATACAATTTAAGTCATTTAGGATTGAGCAGTGGTAACTTGTGTAAGAATGATCGGGACTGCCTCTTGGTAAGAGCCTTAATATCCTCGATCACACAGGACGTACCTCTAGCTGTTCTTTATTGAATAATTTTCATTAGAAGTACTAAGTGTTCATGACCACATGTCTAATTTGTAGATAGACATAAAAACGTAAGTAAAGTTAATACATTTGCTAATATAAATAAAGTTTCATCTGAAGAAAAGTTAAAAAAAGAAAAAGACTTATTGGATTTTGGAGGTTGACGGGAAGACCAAAACCTGTAAGTAGTAGTTCAGAGATTATAAAATTTGGTACGATCTAGTTCGTAAAGCGAAAACCAAAGTAAACCGATTTCGGTCAAGGCTTATCGAGTAAGTATGTGCCTATATGTACGAGTTCAATACTCATGTTGTATTCTATGTCGTTTAGTATTTGGTCCAGTAACCATTTCCGATGTAGGCACCTTACGTTTATTACTTGGTAAGGTAATAGCCAATGGTTGTTCTTCATTAGTAAGTAAGCTCGAAGAATTTTCTGCTCTGTTGGTAAGCAGATCAGAAAGTTTAGCCACATAGAAAATTGTGGCAAATAGGGAATTTCATATCCATCCGGGTTTGTAGTCACCTGAGGAAACTCGTTCCGTTTATCTCGTGACAAGAGGAAGTTGTAAACTTCGATGGAAATTACTAGGTTTCAAACTATATTAAACTC
>NW_014039859.1:7243-31122 GCF_001186125.1 Sphaeroforma arctica JP610 | reverse complement strand
CATCTGAAGAAAAGTTAAAAAAAGAAAAAGACTTATTGGATTTTGGAGATTGGCGGGAGGACCAAAGTCTACAAGTAGTAGTTCGGAGATTATAAAATTTAGTTTATAATATCCTACATCTACTAATGTCTCAAATAGGTCCAAGTAGATGAGTCATACCAAATACTCAGGCTATTGGAGCCATCAAAGTGAATTTAGAACACTTTGGAAATATTGGAAAAAGAGCTTGTAGTAAATTATTTAAAATACAAATAAAAACCAATGTATTATCTCAATTGATCTTGATATTTTAGACTGACCGGAGGCCGTATTTCTACAAAGTCGCGAGATTTACGAAACGCATCGGAGGTTAGCCAAGCTACTGTCCCATCCATAAAACGGGTCTTGTAATAAGTGTATCCGTCTTTGGATGTTTTGTCAATTATATGTATGAATTTTGACTCCATAACTGGGACATCAGAATCCAATGAGCGAGCGAATGAGAGTTCAGAGGTAGGGATACGGTGAGTGCCTAGATTAGTTGCGCTAGTACCATCTATGTTATTTACTTTGTAAGTATCACTCTTCTCTTCGTGGTAGGAAATAACAAAATGTCCAATTGTCTTAGAAGAGAATTTGGTAACGTTGGCATTGCGATTTATAATATTAACAAAATCGCCAACTTTGAACTGAACAATGTTCTTAGTATTATTCCATCGGTCATACGTTTTATGTAGGACACAATTTTTGTGCTCGAGTAAACAAGGGTAAACAACGTTCTGCATATGCTCGATCTTTTGTAGCCACGAAGTAACGTGTTTCTCGGGCGCAGTTTTGCCAAACCGTTGCGGGACTGGACGTGCAATGCTATGTTGATGACCTAATAATTGCGTCGGACGACTACGAGTAGCACATTGCTACGGTTCAAGAGGTCATTCGACGCCTGACGGAGAATAACTTCAAACTTGATCAGAAGAAATGTCACTTTGCGGTGCGAGAGGTGATAGTCCTGAGAAAGAAGATACGAACTAAAGGCATTGACGTGGATCATGAGAAACAGCAACGTTTAATTGACTGGCCAGTCCCACGATGTCAAAGGGATATTGCCTCTGCATTAGGAATACCAAACTTCCTACATAATCATCTACCTAACTTTGCACACAAGGTAGCTCCACTCCGAACATTTTCTAAACTTAAGTCAAAGGAGCCCATTGGAGATCGTTGGAAGCCAGAACATCAATTGGCGTGGGATCAGATGAAGGAGGCTATCGTGTCGGCAGTCAGGTTGAACTTTCCTGTTGATGGTGTACCACTTGAGTTAGAAACGGATGCAAGCGACTATGGGATTGGTGGCGCATTGTTTCAATTGATTGACGGACGCAAACATTACCTGATGTTCTTCTCAAAGACTCTCAACAAGGCATAGCAGACATATGCAACTCGGATAAAATAATTATTAGCACTTTCCTATACTCTGGTTCACTTTCATGATCATCCCATTAGACAGCGGTTTACTGTACACGCAGACCATAAGGCTCTCATATACATGAACACTCAGCTGAAGCTGAATAGTATGTTGCAACGATGACATCATATATTGCACAGTTCAATTGTACTATTACACATCCACCTGGAGAACTGAACAAGTTACCAGACATGTGGAGGCGTGTTCATGAGGGCACGAGGGTAATCAACTACCCCGCGGTGTTCTATACGTCATGTTGGAAGTTGTTTCCGTATTTCTTGGACCAGATCCAGAAATACTTTGGACCAAACGGTGTCGATGCCTTTGCCTCGAGTCATGACGCTCAGCTTCGCCAATACTGGTCGTACGACAAGAATGGCGGGGCGTTTAAGTTTGACTGGAGCAAATACAACGCATGGGTGAGCCCACCATGGCGTCTTATACATAAGGTGTTGCGTATGGTGTTGCAGGACAAGGCGTCGGCGACAATATGTTTACCGTTGAACACACGTGCACCATGGTTTCCGTTTCTTCTTCACTTCTGTCGATGATGCAAGCAGATCCATTACTTTTCCCACGTACGGCTCACACATTCTCGAAGCACGGCTTACAGGCTTGTGGTAAAACCCCGCGGGAGCATACCATCGTGGTAAGTATTGGCCCTCCATCTGGGTACAAAGTCAATCCATCGTTTTGGTGTGACTTAGGCTTGGAGGTACCTGTATGTGAAGACGCTAGTACACGTTATCAGGAAGATTGGGCACAGCCGTTGATGACGAAACGAACGCGACAGATCGCTGCACAAATTCCTGAGATATGTGCGGGCGCTACAGTGATGAATCATCCAGGGCACGAGGAAGTGAACCGTCGTGCACAGTTGACATGGCAATTTCATGAACAAGGACATCCGGCGCCAGCAGTTACAGTACAACAGATGCGGGATGATGGGCATCACTGGTACCAGATGCTTTCAATCACAGAAGTGGTCCGCAAGTTATGTCACACATGCCTGGGCAACGATACGATCAAGAAGGGGGTTCATCCTTTAATGAATATTATCGCTCGGTACCCCTGGGATCACAGACAAATGTATCTCATTCCTATGGCGGTCACATCCACGAAAGGAAACAAATTTATTTTGCATGTGCTTGATGTGGCGTCGGGCTACTCTATTCTACGGGCGATACCTGCGAAGGATGCAAAGACAGTGGCGGCAGAGTTAGTGTCAGTGTTTGGTGAGCATGGATTTCCGCGTAAGATTCAGTGTGACGAGGGTACTGAATTTGTAAACAATTTTGTCAAACCCATCACACGAGCGTTGGGCATTATACACAAGACGTCAAAACTATACCGCCCGCAGACGTTGGGTGCGGCGGAGCGCTGACATAAAGAAATCCACAAATGTGTGCGCGCATTGTGTGTTGGGTGTCCGGAGTTGTTGGATGAACGTTTACCGTTTACTATGTTATACCAGAACCTTCAGATATCACGACGTCGCAAGTCAGCACCATTCAGCGTTTATTTTGGTCGACGACTTGTCCCGTTCGCAAACATGACTAATGACTTACCTGGTCATATTCCTACCACGAATGATGCATGGTTAAAGAGGTTAGACGATTAAGAGAAGACTTTCCTACCAAAACTTCATCAGAAAACAATTAAGTATACTGAAGCCATGGCAGAGGCTACGGATCAGATGCGCAAATTTGATTTGATTGAACTTAAGACGGGGAACGTCGTCATGATACTCGCACAGCGAACGACAACCAAAGCCATGATACCATTGCTTGGTCCGTACGTTATTCATAGTCGGGAAAATCAGAGTTACCATCTACGAGCAAAGGATGGCAGCAAGCCGCCTGAGCTCAGAGACCGACCCGTGAATGTGGAGATTATTCGGCTTGTACATTGGGCTACGGAACCACCACTTGATAAATCTCTATGGAGAGAGGACACATCATATCGCACCGTCACAATGAGGCGACTCAACAATCGGAATATTTGGTACGTTGGTTGGAAGGATCTCCTACATGCCTTTGACGATCTCGACGTCGTGCCCGCATATCGCAAACGGATTCAAACGCGTGAAAGTCGACGACAACGACGCCTGGTACAAGGTTAGAGCAGCCTGGCTCGATGGTATGTCTGGCCGAGGTTGCGTCCTTGCTGCATGCATGGGTGATGACAACACACTGGTATAACCGATTGTAAATGTTAGAGGGATAACATTGTTTTACTAAAAGATTTTATATATAGAATAGACACCTGTATTCGAATATATAATATGCACGAGCTGCACAGATCACTATTAGAAGACACAATAGTGCATACAGTACGATAAATAAACATGACACATATTCGACAACAACAGAACATGGAAATGATAAAAGTAATTTGCTGCACTATACACTATGAGAAGACAACACAAACACGTGAACGAATAAGGGCTTACACTAGCTTAATAAGAATATAGGTGCAACATTAATATAACAGAAATAGAAACAAACAAACACACGACGCCATACGTCGCTAAACACGAGCGGTGGTGGTGAGTGGCAAGTATATCTATATGCTTAGAGTACAGGCGAGCACCCTGTTGACTCTAACTCAGTGACGAGCAACCCTGAGGACACGGCGCATTGAACTTTGCATAGGCACTTTGAAGTCGGTGAGCAACCGCAGCCTCACTAGCGTGTTGCATGGCACCCAGTCGACAGAATAGACCGTATGGTTATTTAGATGCTGAGAGTACAGGCGAGCAACCTGTTGACTCTTACTCAGAGGTGAGCAACCCTGAGGACACGCCGCATTGAACTTTGCGTGAAGACTTGAGAGTCGGTAGGAACCCGCAGCCTCAAGCGTGTTGCATAGTCGCCCGGAGTGGTGTTGCATACCAAACGAAACCATTGGTAGCACTATTACGTAGACGGCGGAACGTGTACAACATTATTACGCAACAGGCGGAACATGTGCAACGTGTTACGTAGGAGGCGGTACAGTTGAGACACTATTTCGTAGACGACAGAACATGCGTAACCCTATTGGTGTAGCAGGCGGAATATGTAAGGCGCTGTGACGAAGTCACGGAAAGCGTGTCCATCTCAAGTATGCTCATGAGGACATCACACCACGCTCATCTCATACATAACACTTCAAGTCAATAAGAACAAGAGCAGACCAGAGTAAATAGGTTTAATGGTATACTACGATATGGTCAGGAACAATAAGGAGTTGTCACTGATACCCGCTATTGGTGGGCGTCACAAACAGGGGTGTCGCACGCGGTCAACCCTGTGATGATAGAAGAAAGAGGACAGTAAATTGTTATTAGAGTCATTATATAGTACAATGGTAACCGCCCGCACCATAGACAGACGAGAAGCGAACAATCTTTGTTAACATTCATAAACGTTATGCTTTCAGTCACATGAGTTTTACGCTTTTAGTCATATGCGTTTACGTATATACTCACAGAAAAAAGCCTAATGATTTTTTTAAACAAACTAACGTTTCCACAACCCGTTTACGTTGAAACATGCGTTAAACGTTTTGAGGTCATTCGGCGCTTAATGGATAAGAACTTCAATCTCAAACGTAAAAAGTGTCACTTTACCGTGAGGGAGACAATGGTACTCGGAGAAAGAAGGTATATGCTCAGTGGATTATCGTGGATCAGGAGAAACAGTAGCGTATAAGTAGTTGGCCGATACCAAGATGTCAGATGTATATTGCACCCACACGCATTAGGGCCGAAAAAATCTTTTCCATGCACATTTACCCGACTTTGCACATAAAGTAGCCCTATCACGGACGTTGTCTAGACTCAAGCCAGGGAACCAATTGGTGATCGCTGGAAACCGGAATATTAACTGAGAACAGCATTGTGTCCGCAGTCCGTGTGAATTATCCTGTGGAATGGGTAACGCTAGAGTTGGAGACGAATGCAAATGATTTTGGCAACGACGGGAAAACAAGGAATAGCAAATATACGCCATCTCTATATAGAAACTAAAAGCACTCACGTATGCATTAGTTCACTTCCATGATCATTTGATCGGACAGCGTTCTACAGTGCACACGGATCACAAGGCGCTAATCAACATGTACATTAAAGTTAAAATTAAATAGTATGTTGCAACGTTCGCATCACATTATTGCACAATATGATTTTACAATCAAATTATCAAACATAGGGTATGGCGGATACTTTCCTCCCGGCTGTGTTCTGTACATCTTGCTGGAAGCTTGAGTATTTAGGGTTTTCTTTGACCAGGTCCAAACTCATTTCGAATCCAATGATGTCGATTCCCTTGTCTCTCACCACAACACGCAACTTTGGCAGTACTGGTGGTTTAAGGCGGACCGGGGGGGGGGAGTGGGGGCTTCAAGTTTGACTGGAATAAATACAATGCATAGATGAACCCATTGTCGCGCACAATACGTAAGGCGCTATGCAAGGTATTGGCTGATAAAGCATTCGCAACAATATGTGTGCCGTTAAATTCACGGGCGCCGTGTGTGATTCCCATTGCTCCTTTCCACGATGCAGGCGAAGCAACTGCTTATCCCTCGAACGGCTCATACGTTCTTAAGCATGGCAAACAGGCATGTGGCAAGCATCCTTGGGAGCACACCGTTATTGTTTGAATTTTATAGCTTGCCAGGTTGCTGCACTCGAGTTCCTGAAATATATGCGGGATCTACAGTGATCAACCATCCGGGACATGAGGAAGCAAATCGTAGGGTACAGTAGTTTACATGGGTTTATGAGAAGTTGTAGTGCTTGGAAAATTTCTAATCTGTACACGTTGTGGTACGGTAGTACCTAACAATGTACTTGGGTGTCCACTATGTTCTTGTAAACTACCACTTATGTGAATATGTCTGAACTCTTGAAGATTTTCAGTATAACAATTAGCATGTTCTTTATCTTGAACATGTGAATGATACACCGAGATGTACGAGAATATAGTGAAGCGTAAATCGTCATGGTGGCAATTTCAAAGGGGTTTGCCGACGGCGATGGAATTTGTTAGCTTCGCTAGCTTTTGCGATTCCTCGCAATTTTGCGCGAGTGAACGCGGAATCTCGTGAATACACGCGAGTATGCCTCAGTCAACATGGAAATTTGTTGCTTAAGTGCAGTAGATACAAATTGATAGTTGTCAATGTCAAATACTTTAGGCATTACGGAGACATATGCGTACAAAGGTATCTGAACACGTCAGACACAAAGCAATATCACTAAATTATTCTACGCACTATATACACGATTTGTTCCGTGGAGCCATCAGCTAATCCTATTTATCCTATAGTATTAACTATATTCAATGGCACATGTGTGTAATCCTAGCCCTCATTCCACTATGCTAAGATTTAATACAAGGAGACCTACGAGCATTAAATATTCTCACCCTACTATCTCAGCCAGCCACGAACGAGAGAATAACATTAATGAGGAGTATTAAAAGAGTGCAACTGTGCTATCAAGTAGATTGTAGATACATTGCATGTACAAAATATATACTACAGTGATATAGCAGGGGTGCTCTGGGTTCTGCAACGTACTTTAGATATATGTAGAACTCACAAAACTGATCTGGTATAGAAAATTATGTATAGCTTGTATTCTACTCCATCTAGATAGCACAAATTAGCGACTCGTATTTCATTTAAAACTATTTAAAATAAGCACACTTAAAAATACCTTTTTATACTTTGTTTCGATGTAGTTCAGGCCGTTCAACTTTCCAGACTTAAAATCTATCGCGCTATTAGTGTTCTGCTGTATATATGTCCTCATCGGTCACCTTCACCCGAAAGTTCCTACTTAGTATATACTCAAATGCCAATAAAACTTAATGAAATCAGATTCATGTGATGATTTGAGAATGAGATATTGAAAGTATTGATTGATGGGCTAGCGATGAGCTTGTTCTCAGATCAATTGCCCTCCGCATACACCTTAAGTTAGGTAACAATTTAGAGTTTGGGGTTTAGTTAAGATAATGCCCTACAATGTTATCTGGTTTGACCACCACAGGCTCCATCAACGGCCACAAGATGGCGTATACGTCCCCCTCGGTAGTTTGCAGCACCATATCGTAAAACTGTGCATGAAAAAGCGCACAACAGCCGTCATTCGCATCTTTAGGCAGACGGTGAACACTCATGTTTGTACACTTTGTTTCCACATCACAACATATGGTCACCTTGTTTGTGCAATTGTTGAATTCTGTCTCCCTGAAATCATGAATATTCATCCCACAAGGAAATTGAGCAACGAGGACCACATCACGGCAACCCTTGATTGGATTGCGATAGATGATTTTGTATGACGGTGATGTCCGCCTGGAACGGCGAAGGTGTATCTTCGTGTTCCATATCATCAACCGGACAAGCTGATTCCCTCAGCGAGAGTGGCTTACGCTGCGATGTCCGTGCATCTCCCGTTGACGCGCCATCTTCAAAATTGAAATTCAACGCTTGGTTTCGTTCTGCTTCTGATATGTTGAATGTAAGCATGAATGAAATAAATTTATTGTATCTTATTTGATAAAAAGAAAATATCTGCAGATTCAATGTTGCGATTACACTATAAAAATGAATTCTGTTAAGGTTTATTTGACGGCGGATTCAAAAGTTTTTATACACATGATATATTCTGACTTTTAAGCGACTGGCTCAGAATCCGGAATCTAAATCACACAGAATACATGTAAGTCGCAGACAGAGATAATTGCCTCATATATAGAAGGATAACAGTATACATGGTTATTCAAGGCACCAATATAGAAATTCCACAGTTTTTGATTTATAATTCAGTGGACGTGATATACGATTTACACTCTCTCATCGCAATGTGAACTGTTTATTAACCGAGTAATACTCCAGGCTATAGTGTCCTTTTGGGCGTATGGGCTTCATGGATTCAGCTCGTGCCATCCGCAAAATAGGTTGACAATATTCGAGATATTCATTCTGTCAACGGCTACTGACAGTCTGTACATTACTGCATGGGCCCCTTATATATGGCATGCCGCATTCAATCCATTGTACGAGCGGCACAACTCAGCACTAATCCAAGCAGCAGCCATCATAACAAGCACTGCATTCCCAACACTCCTGTACCAGCGCATACGGCTTCGCCACTTCTGAGAGACTACAGTAGTAGACGTATTTCTATATACGTTAATAAAATTTTACGTCGTCAGCCCGAGAGTAATTTGGGACTTGTTCTCAAATTAATATAAGTATAGGTGGGTCAGCCCGAGAGAACGTAAGAGTAATTTAAGACTTCTTCTTAGATTATTCTATTTAAAGGACACGGGCCACCGGCTAGCCGAGAGCCGAGGTCCGAGACTGAGTGTAGTAACAGAGAATATGGTATATTTATTTCTAGAAAATATATCCAAGTGCTAAAGTGTTCTGCATAAGGTTTCTCATACTGATCATATGAGTTTTTACCCTGGCCAACCCAAGTGGTTGAACACTAGTAGAAACACCATCAGTATATAACTGAGGGTGAGATCATAAATAAATTCATTCGAAT
Organism: Sphaeroforma arctica JP610; assembly: GCF_001186125.1. Lineage (NCBI taxonomy): Eukaryota > Ichthyosporea > Ichthyophonida > Sphaeroforma > Sphaeroforma arctica. The sequence continues at coordinate 22,126 of NW_014039859.1, read as the reverse complement.
GCACCATACTTTAGATACACTAGCACTTTACTATTTGTCCCCCACATCGCACGCTAACAACTTCTGCAGTTTACTTCCAGCACGCCAATTTGAAGAGACTTGGTGGCTGCCGGCAAATCTACCGCCAATTGGATTGAGCTTATTACAACAGCTACGAAATTGACATGACTACCACGGCATATAGAATCTCCAAGAACATCTCGGGAGCTTCCTTCTCCATGAACAGCGGGTACCAATTTACCCTTATTCAGTACTGACCAACAAATTTATGTTCCCCATACCTCGTCTCATCACTCTTATGAGGTACTAGCTTCAGAATTTTGTACGAACCAACTCTTCGAGGCTCCTGATAACGCTCATGATACTTCCCGCTATGGCTAACCAAGATATATCAAAAATATCAGTTGTATGGTGTGCCATCGGCAGCCTCCAACTTCGCTCCAAAACAGAATTGCGGATGATGACCTCATTCTTCATGGTATCACGTTCAATGTATCTGAAAATACTCCTTTACCACTACGAGTGTGGGCCAGCTCTATTCCGCATAATGGTATACGATTTTAGCTCTCATCCAATGGTGAAAGTGTTCCCTATCCATCGTCACGAATTCACGCACGGTAGTTTCCATCGTTGTATCACTCGCCCCGAGTTTCTCGCGGCAGTTCTACAATTCTAATTTCTCTTCAATCTTCCCAGAACCTCTCCAACGAATATGAAGCCTGATGTGCATGTAGACACTCAACAATTTACCAAAAATTGCAATAAAAAATAATGTCCCTTTCAAAGTCCATTGACATGTGAGACGATATCTATGATTCATAAACCTAGTCGATAGTATTCCATTGTTATTACATGTAGTTCTGATTGGATTTTGATTCCACTTTAATATTTTTAAACTCAAATATTCTCTGTTAGTACATACATACTAAATAGAATTGACTTCTCTATTACCAGCACAGTGGTTTGATTATGTTCGATCTATCAGCCACTATGGTGCTACAGCAAACAATGTTAAATTTGTTAAATTGTAGAGAATACTCCTTCTGTGGTATTCTCAGATGGGCATACAAAATTGGCTCCGTTATCAACACTAAATGCTATCTACAATTGTATGCAGTACAATCATCGACAAGACCAAATATACGCATTGATACTACAGTCTCATGTGGATTTTCAATCACCTCCCACACAGCGTGCAATATATTTTGTAATGCAATCATTAGTGGATTATGCACGAGTATAGACTATAATTATGTAGCCTCATAATATTTGTGCCACCAGTGCGTGTAAAAATAGTGCTAAAGAAGAGTGTTTCTTTTGGCTATGTAAACTTCAATTTACATTTCCAAATAGATATGTATATATATATCGATGATAACATTGTAGCACAAGTTGCAAACAGAGCAAGTCAAAGCAAGTATTGTGTATACAAATTTTGTATTTGTAGGTCTCATCGTAAATCTACCATGCCCTTGCTTACATAAATTGTCTAGTTGTGTATCGGGAATGCACTCTTCGTATGTTCAACATACTGCTAGCCATTCACTGAGTATACCGTCTGTGAAATGTTGTGAAATGTTTAAAGTTCTTGAAAAGACATAAACCCTTACAATGGACCTTTACCAAGCAAAATGCTCTCAGGTAGATAATCAAGTGTAAATATTTAACAGTGCCATAGGTTTGTATCAGCCCCTAGTATAAAACTGTTCACGTACACATGCACACGGATAAAAATCAATAGGCCTTATGGTGCGCGATAGCATATATCAAATGCTCAATCTAATAAATTTCTTTATTATATTGTCAACGAGTTGGCCCAGGTTGTATTGCGAGTATATAAAAGCGCGCAATCGATATATTGGCGATTCGTATGATTCCATCCAAATGCATGACTGGAAACCTCTCATTCACACTCGATAACTTTAGCAAAATAACTATGTATAAGCAAGGGTATCGTCAGTAGGCTATTGATACAAAGTATACGTATTCTCCGCAAAGTCCATCCAATTAATATGCACTTAATACTTCAAAGTGAGGGCTCTTAAGCCTTAATTTTAATTGCTGGAACTGATCGCGAAAGAAGTGTACATGCGATTCGTATTATGCATATTCACTGAAATATCCGAAATGCGCACGAGTGTCAAGTTGTTGCGTGCTGTAATTTACTATGATAACTCAAGGGAAGATATTTTTTATTAGGCAACCAACAATCGGCAATCACGTACCTGCAGCATCGTAGGCCACAAGTTCTATAGATAGAATCAGACTTGAGCATATTGATTTGCAAATCACTGTACATTAGAATTGAACGTTAATTAATCGATATTTTATATCGTGTTCGCACTACAAGCTATTCTATCATAAGGGCAGCGCATGCTAACTCTAATGTAAATTGCTAGATATGTAAGGCCATCACAACGGGATTTACTCCGTTCTGTTGCAACAGATTTGCAAGTATAGTTCATACTAAAATCACAACGAGTCTCAGTAAATTATAAAGCGATGTTATCATTTTTAAGACCGACGTTTGAACCTTTCAAAGCGCGATCTCTGGCAGAGCAAAGTGCAAACAAAATAACGGCGTTTCTATCCTCGTAGCTGCTGAAAGGCTCCGTATTGACAGTCTCCAGTGTAAACATCGGTCTGACAAGACGATGTCAACGGCTTAAGTTCTAACGTACTCAGTATTATTTCATGTCTTTTAGTTAATGTAAGTGCAAAAGTAGTCTACTATTAAAGTTATGTTTGCCTCGTGAATAGCCATTGTAATAACCAATGGTTAGCCACGAATCAGGATTTACCGGTTAGCCCAGATCTGACTGGCAACCTGGTTGGCTGCTCGGAAGATAAAATTGGAAACGTTAATAGTCCCTGGAAACCTACCTGTTCTCGGTTGAGCCCTTGAGCCATCTCGCTACTGAAGTTTTCAGATAATAAATCTTTGCCTTCGAATGAGCTTACTCTAAATATCTGATTTGTAAAATGGTAAAGTAATATATAATAAAACCATTCGAAGCCTTTGATAGACCTAGTTTAAGGACTTTTTAAGAGTACGGTTAAATACAATGAATCTAATGCGGAGACCCGGCTACTACACAGCCCCCACCCAGTATTGGTTTTTAAAAGAGACTAGTTGCTAACTCAAGCCGATTGTGAACAAAAAGCGACAAAAGAAAACATATAGTCAATGTTCTTCAGGCGTAGATCTCAAGTATTCTCGGTTTTTCTGTGAGTTTTGAGTGTAGGTCTAGTAGGTCCTTGATAGTCGACTGGACGCTTTTTGCGGCTTCAAAGTCTTTGGAACATATGTATGAAAAGTGCGCTGTAATGCTTAGGATTAATACTTTTGGCGTGTGCATTTTACCTTCCACGCCTTCAGATGAAAATGCTATCTTTTTCAGCTTGTGACTTATGTAGGCGTTTACGCCGCTTTCCATTAAAAGATTTTTCAATGGTCTAGGTTGTCAAGAGCGTCTGAAGTTAATCCAGCTATAAAGTGTACCGTCTATAAAAGGTGTACGATAGTATGTATACGCTCCTTTATCTGTTTTCCATATGGAATCCGTTTTCCATATGGAATCCGTTTTCCATATTATGTTTCCTTGCGAGTATAATCTCTGTAGTCGTAATGCGACTAGTGACCACATTAAGATAGCAATGTAATTTTGTTGACGAATATCACCTTGGTCACCGACTTATTACTCTGCTATCTTTATGAATCATTCCATCTATTTCACCTTTATAGTAAGGCCGCATTATGTGACTCCCGCAAGCAAGGATGTACAACGTTATGAATACTTTCTACCTTCTCTAGCCATGGTAACACATGGCAAGAGAAGCCAGAATCTATTCATAACGTTGCCCATATGAGGGTAAATTTCTTATTCTACTCTTCTAGAGCAAAGGTAGGGTGTAATGAATCCACTTGCGTGCTCTTTAAGTCTGTAGTCTTTTCAGACCCCCTTGCTTCTCTAGTCTGAGCTTCTTCATTGCTTGGCGGTTTTTGCTGGCGACAATTGCTTCGGCAGTGACCTTGTTCTCTTCGGCGACGGCCTTGTTTGCTTCGGCGCCGGCGGTGCCAGTCTTCGTCTCAGATTTCCGTTTCTTCGAAGTAGAAGAATCATTGTTATGTCTTCTATACGTGTAAGAAATAAACGTTTAGGGAAAACGATTGTATGGCATATAACACCAGTACGGTTAAGTAGCTCAAGTAAATAATACTTTTACTTCCTTTACAATGTGTAATCGTCCTGACGAGACAATGTTTGATATGGATTTAAGCTGTAACGCACTCCGTATGTAAGTGCGAAAATAAAAGTTTCCCTCGTGATCACCAGTGTTTGCCAAAGGCAGCAAGCACTCAGCTCTTGCATCAGCTACAATTAGCTTCGGCTCGGATCATGATACAGTAACCTTGGCTTGACGATTTTATTTCTGCGTACTGGTCACCTCTTCAGCTATTTTAGCGGGTACCTCAGTATTATTTCTCAATTGCGAATGCAAGTGTACATCACTATACGACTCTGCTGTTGTTTTGAATCAGGCTTAAATACTTGTTGATTGATCGTGTTGTGATTGCTGATTTTGTTGAGTTTGTTGGTTTGATGTGCTGTTGTTCGATTCCAAATTCCGCTTTAGAGCGGGCCGTTCAAGACGTATTGGATAGTATGTACGTGGACGACGCTATCTTGACCTTAAATTCTCTTAAATTCCATTAATACTGGTCTTGCGATATTGCCTGTATCAGGAATACCAAAGGTAGCAAGTAGTCAGCACCAGTATCAGTTACAGTTTGCTCCGGCTCGAAACGTGATACAGTATCCTCCGGTTGGTTGACAATTTTATTCCTTCGAACTGGTCACCTCTTCAATTATTTTAGCGTTTCTCACTTGCGAATGCAACTGTCGTAAATCACTATTCGACTCTGCTGCTGTTTGAAGCAATTTTGTATACTCGTTGATTAATCATGTGATTGCTTATTTTGTTGAGTTAGTTGGTTTTTGTACAATTGTTCGACTTCGGATTCGGCTGTAGAGCGGGCCGAACAAGATTTGATGGACAGTATGCAAGGTGTGGGTAAGGTGTGGATGACTGATATCTCTTGAACTTTCGTTGCTCCTGGTCTCGCAATGTTGTCCGTATCAGGTTTACGAAGGGCAGCGGCAAGTATTCCGCTCCAGTATCAGCTGCAATTTGCTTTGACTCGAATCGTGGTACAGCAACCTCGGCCTGTCGATTTTTTCCTGCGCACTGGTCACCTCTTAATTTATTTAAGTGAATACTTCAGTATTATTTTTCAATTACAAATGCAAGTGTCATTCATCACTATGCGACTCTGCTGTTGTTTTGAAGAAGGTTTGTCTACTCGTTGGTTGATCATATTATGGTTGCTGATTTGATTGAGTTTGCTTGATTTGTGTACTGTTGTTCGATTCCGGATTCGGCTGTAGAGCTGGCCGATCAAGATATATTGGACAGTATGTATGTCCGCATGTCCGGTGTCGCCGACGGCGCTGGTTTTGCCATAATTTCTCTTGAACTTCCATTGGTACGGGTCAGGTTTATTGGAAAATGCTTCTGGCGCCGACAACGCTGGTTTGACCTTGATTTCTCTTGAACTTCCATTGCTACCGGTCTTGCAATATTGTCTGTGTCAGGTTTGCCGAAAGCGGCAAGTACTCAGCTCCAGTATCTAGTTTGCTTTGGCTCGAGGCTTGGTAAAGCCACCCCAGCTTGACGGTTTTAGGTCACATCTTCAGTTGTTTCACCATATACTTCAACACTATCTCTCAATTGCGAATGCAAGTGCCATTCATCACTATGCGACTCTGCCGTTGATATGCGCTCAGTGCATATCAATAGTTGAGCTCGAGTCGTCTCGACATGTACTACCTACGACTCGCTTGTTCCATTCTGCCATAATTAAACGATTTTTCTCACTTCTGTCTAAGCTGTAAGATTCAGCCTGCCGACTGAATTGCGCAAACAGAAGCTACTCCTGTACGGTTTGCATGTCTCTACATAAACATAAATATGATCATAGTCTTTTGGGGTTCGTTTATCATCCAGCTTGGTCTCCAATTGGATTTTAGAATCGTCCATCAAATAAATGTCGCAAAGGTGCAAATTCAAAAGTTGCGTTGGTCGCAACGTAGACATCCAGTCTTGGATACAGTTCTCCAATCCACCAATTCAGTCTCGAAGTATCCAATGACTGTTTTATGTCTTGTTTGTATCATTTGTTGTCTCATGTATGCCATGAAGTCGATAACAAATGTACCTTTTGTAATTGTATATCCGAACCTGAGGGATAAGGTCTGATGAATGACGGATTCTACATTGTTCAATTCTCTAGCACACAACTACAGCTAGATACCGCCGTGACTACTTTGTCACACGTATACAAATTCACATCCAGTGGGTCGGATACGTAGTCGCCTTCTAAGCTCGAGTATTACTTTTGCTTGCTGTCTAGCCTTGTCATTGTATAGCGTCGCGCCGGTACGCGAATTAGCCATTCCTGCATTGGATCAAAGATCCTCTTCACACGTTTATGAAGCAGTCGAGGCCCTGGAATATGTCGCCTGACTTTCTACGTATGTATTTGCGGCCTCTAACATTACGTACTGTTTCGTCGAGGCCCTGGAATATGTCTCCTGACTTTTCTACGTATGTATTTGCGGCCTCTAACATATTGTTAAGTGTCTCCTCGCTGTTCAAGTACCCTTGGATACTTTCTTCATATCATCCACACTATCTGCAACAATGGCATCGCGAAAGACTTGCTAAAACTCCCAGTGATAACCATGAATTTTTGACACTGGCAACATATCCATTAGATGGAAAATATCCTTAAGTGCATGGCGCCACACATGTACTAAATCCGATTGATCTTCGCCTAGTCCAGTAGGTTCTGGCGTATTGTCGAAAGCAGCTTCAAAAAGTGCATCTGGTCACACTATCAATTGGGTCGAATTCATGTAATTGTTCTTTACTCTATTCATCCACCAAATCAAGAGATAGTGCCGAAGCAGCAGACATTGATATAGCCATCATGAAGTAGGTCAATACTCAATATAACTGTGTATAGTTGTACATTTGCTAGTTTTAAATTTAAATATATTTACAATTGAGATTTGCACTGTTTCGGAGTGTCTTTTTCCAAAATATTATTCAATTTCATCAATAAAAATATATTCCAACTGATTCCAGATATCTCGGAGTCAGACCCTGTGGACCAACAGATTATTTGTATATCACAGGGCTAGACAGCTCCCATCCAAATAACTGTCTGACAACTATCGCCCCTGCCATAAGCAAGATACTTGGCTATAGGCCTCAGAAATTCACCTTACGAATATATATACGTGAACACAAAGAACTTATGCACTGGAGGAAAAACATATTCCACTAAAGTAACAATATGAGGAAGTGTATGTAAAACCTTATTCTATTTTCTTCGACACACGGGAATCTGTTTCTGACCTCATACTGATAGGTGTCGACAGTTTGAGCCTACAATTCCGAGTGTATACTTTCATAAACCATCACACAGAGAGCGATATACTAAGAATGAACGACCTGATCTCGGCAGGCTAAGTAGAAAGACAGTAGCTGATATATAGCGATAAACATACTGTTCGCCACATACTTCCAACAGTCAAGGCGAATACGTATGTGAAAGAATTTCTGGGTAATTCAAAAGCTTTTGAGAAATCGGAGTATAGCAAGCTGTGGTAGATTTGTTTATATATTTTAACCACTTACATCTCATACATGCATATAGAGCGATGCACGAAAAGTAATGACCTATGCTCCGTTACATCCTCTCCACCTTCAGACATCAATAAGCACCTACGACTGAACTGACAGATTCTAGACTCTTGCACGCAATGAACAGATCATATAGTCCACATCTCAATATGTAAATACACCCGCTAACGGATATACGAGCACGTGCATTATACACGACAAATTTCGCTCGTATTGTTCTACTTTCGATTGGGGGTTTAGGTTTTCTTAGTAGTATAACACGTCGGTAGAAGTTGACAAACACTAGCGTTGAATACATACGCACATCCATTCTTTATACAGCTCGTTCTCATATACACTCCGAAGATCACAATATTAATATCAATGTAAACATATATATATTCCATTCAATTCATATTCCATTCAATTCGAAAACCATGGCCACGCAAGATACCCTTGCAAATATTAAAATACAGCTCGTATACTACTGCATAAAAGACAGCGACTGAAGAATACACAAGCCCATGAAGATGTGAAAACTATTAAATTGTTGACTGTCATCGTGAAAACAAGAATACACACAACAAAACAGATTCACTACATTGCACCTTGTACACACGAGCTAGCATACTAAGAAAACCCTGACAACTGTTTACTGACCCACATGAACTTTTATTGCTGCAGCTGACAGAATGCTCGCTATAATCATCCAGCACGCCCGACCAGAGTTGTTATGAATCTACTTGTTAAGGATGATTCCTACATTGTGAAAATAAACGCGAGAAAATACTTGTAAGCATTGGCTATTGCATCCAATATTCTACACAATGACTATATGGATACATTATAGACAATAAGATGGGTTTTCACACATCGATAGATCTAACCCAGCATTCGAGGACATAAAGCTGAGTTATATGCAGTTTTAAAAACAAGCAAAATATACAGCAAAGAGATGACATACCATCGAACTTCTGTTGGAACCATTTCATGGTCTCTTCCTTTGTACAACGGTGAGGGTATCCAACTCTGTTGTTCTTGCGCTTGCGCTTGGCAATGCAATATCCGGGGCGGCCCATAACAATGAAGAAGTCCATACCGTAGATACCAATACTGGGATCGTACTTAATTCCTAAGTCAATGTGTTCTTGTACACCGAATCCGAAGTTACCGGTCTGCGAGAAGTTGCTCTTCTTCAACTCGTATTCGAGAACCTGTATGACACGAGACATTGTTGCACATGAACACTCGATATAATACCAATATACTATGTAAGAATGTATTCTATAACCTTATACATAGATACACATATTCGATTGCAAGGCAGAGAACTATATTATATTCCACACAAATACAACAGCAGTACAAAGCCCCAAACAAGTGATTGTACATTAATAGATATGCGAAACGAATTCCTCTCAGCCGAAAGATGGTGTTATCTGAATTAATCAGTTGATGTCATTCACATGGACATTTTATGCATCATTGGGATCCGTTCTCGCAGTGCGCAGTTTTTACATAGTACATCAACATACATACCATATTCACGCACAAAAGCAAACTTGTATGCGTTGTACACAGTAGAAACAGTTCCTATACGATAATCGCGTTCTTTACAATGTGTATATGTACAATTTAGATGCAACACCCTAACAAACAATTAAATCCATCTATTCAAATAAAGGCACCTACTTAAATCACCCTGTAAACACGCATGTCTGCCCATACATACCTTAAGTCCCTTCTCGAGGATCTCCTCCGCCTTGGGTCCACGTACGGTGGCGTGCACGGCAATCTTCTCATTACGACGAATAGAGAAAGATCGCACAGTGTATCGGGCCTTTGAGAAAACGGGTTCCTGTCCGGTAAGAGACTCTAGTACCTTGGCGGCACGGGTCAGACGATCACCTGACTCTCCTACACAGATGTTCACACACAGCTTGCGGACGCGAAGATCCTTCATGGGGTTCGCCTTGGTCTGGGCGGGTTCGGCAGCGGAAGCCTAATCGAATGCGTGTATAGAAGCGTGCATATTAGAAGTGTATTACATGTGCATACGAGTGTGATTGCTTAGTGCAGAGGTATAAGAGTGTACAATTTTGTTTGTATGTGATCTATCAGTGAATATATCGACAGATGTTATGATAGCATACCACTCTACGAGCGCAAATTAGTATTATATACATTCTTTGTTGAAAATGTGCTCAACAAGCATCATACAATATACACTTATCTATCCATTACTTGCATCTGTCATTTCCTGGTTGAATACCATATTGTTATTATCATCACGTAGAGTGCTACCACACTGTGCCAAGCAATATACAAATATATCGGCTACTACCCGTGCGGTCTTCACTTTTCTGACACATGTGCTGCATGCCCTTCTTCCTCGTACCACTAGGGCATATGTGTGAGAACATTGACAGATATATACGAATATATATATATATATATATATAAGATATATACGTACATGCATATGTACTCATAAATATTTGTGGTGTGATGGACGTTTCAATGATATGTGCCATCTTTGTCTGGAATGTTTCAATATATTGGCTGTCGTCATGTCGTTGCTTGTTGAGCTGATAGTTCCTTCAAGTTGTTAAAACATTCTTATATCATACGAATTATACGTATTGAAGTCCAGATCTCTGCATCTTCGGTGTATTTCACTGTGTAGAATTTCGCGTTACTAAGTTTCTTCTTTCATTGTGCATTCGATGGGTATACTGAGCGACGAGATACTGTGTGTATTGCTGTGCGCATGCAAGAAGCCCAACTGTGTGGGTGTGTACGTACCATTTTGCAATTAGTCCAGAGAGAAACGCTAAACTAAAAAAAGACAGAGAGCTTTATCCGCAGTGAGTTCTAATACCACCTTCAAAATGATTCACAACTTTGTTCGTGCTCACTGGTTCTGCGCCCAAATGGAACTCACAGGTCAGTGGTGCACGCGCACCATCCCAATTCTCTACCTACGAATTAACTTGAATGTCGTAAACTATATCATCAACATAGTTCATCCCACCTTCAATGAAAATATTGAAAATTTAAAACATTTTAGACATTTCCAATTTGTCGTTAATTTCTACCCAGCACATTACACATGTGTGAATTCTACAGCCCCCAGCGGGCCCAGACCCAGGGTCCCCAGTCGGCCCCCAGCCTCCAAGACAACCTTTAATTGGGTTCTCGTTAAAACGTTACAGAAATTAATTGTTTATACGTTAACTAAACGTTTATGAGAATTTAAGGGCGTGTAATTTTCGAAGTTAGCAATATGTATATCTTTTTTTTTTTGCATTTTAAAACGTACAAATTTCAATTATTTGTTGCATTTCCGTTGAACGTTTACTTGAATGCAGAGCGAGCCGACGTCAGCGCAAGGCCCCCAGCGGCCCCAGCCCCCAGGTCCCCTCAGTCCCAGAGTCCCAGACCCCAGCATTTGGAATTCTGAGGTCTATGACTGGGGTGTGGTGTATTTTTATAAATACAATAAACGCCGTGCAATTGATGTTGCACATATATAGGGGGTTTTTAGTTCATAGTAAAGTGTACCTCTGGAAGCTATGCGATGTAGGAACAACTACTGTGTATGAATATAGACACGCTAGGGCGACTATATACTAGCAAGAATATATAAAGTGCTGTGAAGCATACGTCCAATTTGGAGTGTTCATCTGCTTCTGAAAAAAACTCTATACCCTCACCTTTACTAAGAATTCGTGCGTTCAGGAATAGCCAGTATGCCTAGGTCTCCGTGTTCTATGAAGTTTTTAAAGTTAATTTGCCATCTAATGCATATATTATTGAATGATTGTGCGAGTTGTACCACTAAACACTTGCTTTATGCTGTCAATAGTTATATATTCATATGAAGTGGTCAAGGCTGATTTTGGTGCGGCAGTCTGATCCAAATGGCTGTGCTACACACCATTTGCGTGTAGAGAACTGAATATCGTGTTTCGGTTTTACAAACAGCGCGAGTAACAATTCTTCTAGTTTGCACCACTTAGCAATTAATTTTGGCTGTCAGAACTAATTTAAACTTGAAGCATGTGTCGCAAATCAACTACCTACAGATATCTGTTCATCGCGTTTCATTTCGATAAACAACAGCAAAATATGGTTCTGTTGTACCCCAAGATACTTTACCGGATTTCCTCATTTTATTGTCAACAGTTCTGTGACTTTGCACCGCTAAGTGCATATGCATATTACTGCTTTTTGCTGAGATAGGTTTTAAAATAGAACAATTATTTGAACGACGGATAGTTGACTATTGCGTAAAATTCTGGTCTGGATGGCAGCTTTGCATGTGTCGATTTATCTGGTTATCGTATTTCTTTTAGATAAACAGTAAAACAGATAGTATTTCAGGACACTCGGCTATCTTCCACAAAATGTTGTGTTGTGTTGTGTTCAATACTGCGATTTTGCACTACTAAGCAAATGCGTCAGCTGTCTCAGAATTTCTGTGACTTATTCATCGCAGGCCACTTGGCAGTTGTGCACATCAATTGTGTGTAGAGGTCTAAAATTGATATGACTTGATAGATACGAGAACAAGGATTATGAAAATTGAACATGCATTCTCAAGCGTGTGGACCTTTATTATATACACCAATCTAAAGTAATTTTGTAGTAGACAAGAATCCGCATTCCGATACATTGTGCTCTATTTATACTGAGCACAGTTCTCATATGTTTTAATTCTGTACAGATCTTCGCCACCAATGACCGGACCATCAACGCGTAGCTGATAAACTCAACCTGTGTGGAGCAAGCCATCTCATTAGTTGTGCACTCGCCTCGACTTGTTGCCAGTTGTACCAGCGACATTTCATTATCGCCCACAAACTCAAGAAGATACATTCCACAAAACGAATATTGAAGCTTGCAGGGTAGACCCTTGATGAAGTTAGCACAACCCGGATACACGATCGAAAATGTATGGATTGTTGACTGCCAAACCGAAAACTCGAGGGTCCCCTCGGCTCAACTCTGTGCGCGTGCCAGCTTCGTGGTAGTTGTCTGCACGAGGCAAGATAGACTCCAGTGTACACTCACGAAAGGATGTGTTACTTACATCGCGGCCAACTAGACTATTGTCGTGTTTCGCAAGAGCAAAGCACTAACTTGGTAGATAGACAGAAGAGTAATGTAGTCTTTAGCGAAGATTGTGTCGGATCAGGATCCAGGTGATCTCTATCGGTGTGTAAGCACTTGTTAAAGAAATTAAAAAACTTGGTATCAGTATTCAATTTCACTATTTATAGATGGAAGCTAAATGCCAAGTCTAGTCAACTGACTGTTATTGTCTTGGTATATATTCACACGCATCTTGAAGTGATGGAGAAACACGCGCAGATTTTCTAGTATCATATTGGAAATTTTGTCATGATATATCATAACATTGCCATAACTGACCTTCACAGAGCGTCCATTCCTCCTCCTTTCTTCTTTCGATAATGGTATCAATGCATAGTGACTATACACTGTTGTGTTCACCATAAAGTACAGATATTTTGAAGTACTAATGTTCTCACTTATACGCATTTATCCTTTAAAAAAAAAGACGGCACAACACGCGCAGATTTTCTAGTACCACGGGGCACGGACCACCTTGCACAGTGCACAAGATCATGCGCTGTACTTTTTACGTATCTTGATAATAACTGCACACCATTGACCATAACAGCATAACTGTTCGATCTTCACAAGTTCCTCCACCTTTCTTCTCTTTATATATATTTTTCTCCTTCAAAATAATACATAACAAAGACAGTTGGCGACTTGGCGCCTGGCAGTGCCAGACTTGAGACTTGAGAGTAAAAGGTGGAAACAAAAAAATACACTATTATTTTGTAAAAACAAAACTATTCAAAAAATAATAATACATACAGTCAGTCAGTCAGCCAGTCAGTCACCAGTCACCAGTTCACCACTCTGCTACTAGTATTTCATATATATATATTTTTTTGAACGTATATACTCCGGCAGATTTTTAGATAAATAAAGCATTTTGCTTTTATTTTTATTTATATTATTTTTAATTTGTAGAAAAAACAAAATCAAAAAACAAAAACAAAGCACTTGCTTGCCCTCTGAACTCAGTCTGAAGTCTGAGACGAGCACTCTTTTTATTAGAAAACACAACAATAGACTACTTATGACTAAAAAAACCAGCTTTCCTGGGAGAATCCATTTTTCATTCAGCGAACATTTCTATTGGGCTCCAGGGGCCCAATATGTATAATAATTAATAGCCCTTGGCACAGTCTCCCCTGGACACACACGCACTCTCTCTGTACTAAATACAGATTTAACGAGAGTAGTAGAGAAAGGCGGTCTGGCCGCTGGGTTTGGGGCATTGGGCCCTGGGCCTGTCCAAGTGGGAGCTTGGGAGGGTTTGCTTGTGGCTCTGAGTTTGAGGCTCTGATGAGCCTCAGGCCTCGTTTCGATCTGTACATTACAAAATGTGGTACAAACACTATGAGTTCTGACTACTTCTGAGTAACACTTGACAGGGCACTCCAGAGAGTCTCAGTTCACAAACATAGTTTTTCCTCAAAGTTCCGAACTGATCGCAATTTTTAGAACAGCAAATGAACGACTGCAGTAACCACTCGCCAGTCATCAGGAGTGCAGTGCAGGCTGCACACAGCAGAACAGCTTCTGATGCCGGTCTGTATTTTAATAAAATCAGAATCTTCCTCGCTAATAACGAGAAGACCCAGAATAAACACCCAGACTACCAAACAATATACACTTCCAACATGAGCTTCAAGTATGCTGGAAAGAAAGCAATGCGTTCTATCATGATAAATGATGGGCGTTTGCCCCCGCAAGCAATGTCTATGATAAACAAGCAATTGATGAATGACGGTACGTGACTGCGAAACATAGGGATGATATGATTGCGAGTGCGTGTATCAAAACTCTTTAACTACAATTGATAGCACAACAATATCTCCGACTTATTCCAATAATGCACATACAGATGCACACAATTAGTTTCTGAAATTATAGCCCCTAGCCACACAGTAATCGGTTCCTAGACATAAACCAGCACACACACATGAGTGTGTGTGAACATACGTGCACACACACACACACACACAC
>NW_014039859.1:2456-3206 GCF_001186125.1 Sphaeroforma arctica JP610 | reverse complement strand
ATATATTATAATGTATATACATACGTGTGCATATGTGTTTTTTTAGGTGACCATATATGGAGAAATGTATATGTTCATGTATATATAAGTTGTAGATATATAAATATATATACTTACACACTTATATACTTGCATACTTTTATAGACATGCTTAAATACTGATATACATACACATGTACGTATGATCATCTTGTACACTTACGACAATACTTGTAAGAAGCTATTCCGTACGGTAAAATCTTTGCTATGTAGGTGTATTGATACCTAAGATCCGAATATGGTACACATTCTGCTGACTGCATGTGTGTTATTTTGTGAATTCTGTACAAACCTGCGTGTGGATGATTATTTCTGGGAAAGCTTATCTTAGATGTGGAGAGAGCTATTTTCCAAGAGTTTCTGCGTCCCATATGAATTTCGAGATCATATAATGTCTGGTCATGCACAGTGAAAAATATTCTTGTACAAAAGTCAGCAACGGAAGTAGAATTTTTGACACTCCCCTGACATATTGATATTGGTGGACATCACTTGTACATAATTGACAAGTGTGTGCAAAGTCTCTTATAGCACTTTTTGGGTTTTTCGCCAGATACAAGCTGATTGATTCTGAGTAAAATTCCGTTGAAGTTGTTATATATCGCCACTATTGAAATGCTACCATGATTGCATGTTCTATGCATACGAACCTTATTCCACCCTAGGTTCAACCAATAATGTATATATGTATACACACACACACACATATAT
>NW_014039859.1:0-1455 GCF_001186125.1 Sphaeroforma arctica JP610 | reverse complement strand
GTATGTGTGTGTATATGTATGGAAGTATGTATTTATGTATGTATATCTGTATGTGTGTGTATATGTATGGAAGTATGTATTTATGTATGTATGGAAGTATGTATGTATGTATGTATGTATATATGTATATACTTATATGTTTATATGTGTATATATATTTATAATATATATATATATATATGTAATATATATATTATATATACATATATATTTATATTTATATATTACATATATTATATATATATATATATATATGTAGAATGTATATATATTTATATATATATATATATATATCTATTAAATATATACATATATATATATTTATATTTATATTTATATTTATATATATGCGTTGAATATGCTGGTGTATATTGTATCTCGACAGCTGGCTTTTTTTTGTTTGGTTTTGACATTTCATGGTTTAAAAATTATGCTTCTACCTTCAGGAGTCATGAAGAAGTTGAATAAGCGGAATTCAAGATACGTCCCAAAGGGTAGGACCATCCGAGAACAGGAGATAGCTAACTGTAAGAAAGCCTATGGAAAGGTATGTGCTCTCGGATTTATTTAGCAGGATGACAAATGTGTTTACAATTGTGTAGTAGTTGTTTATTATCGAAAGTGTATAACCGATACCATTTGCGTGACCAGGTACTGCTTGATTATATTAGGGAGTATTTTCTCTGTGCATCCTAAGGGTAGGCATCGTATAGGATTAGCCGTGAAAGCGGCGTATTCTGGTGTAGTGATTTCGGCCCACTTGCTAAAAATGCGCGCTCGCAGTCGTCATATTTCTGTATTTACAACGTCAAGCTTCAATGAAATTATCGACTTCATCAATTTGGGTCTTGTTATGTACATGAGTCATATCATTTTGCTAACTTTCCGAATATACATTGCATCGCAGGTGATACAACAGAAGATAGCTTATTTATCCAAGGATTATAGACAGTAAGTAGGTTTTTTTAACACGAAAGGGAGTGCGAAGCTGTAGGAATGCGAAAGTTAGAAGTTAGACGACGATTGGGATGTCCTCGGCAAATGTCACGTGAATGAGAATGAAGTCGATCCTATTATACAGATCAATAAAGTCCTTTCATTGTAGTTTGTGTTCAGTTTGGGATTCCCAAATAATAAATACAGAACTGGCTGTGGACGACTGGGCGTTAAATATAAATATATGTATGTATTATATGGATGTATATGAATATACTATTTGTACAATGGGCGAAAGTCCTGAAATGTGCACCATCATGGTAATATAAACATGAAAAATTATTCGGGTTTTAAACGTTTCAACGGGAAATGAGTTAAGGTCCGACTCTGATGTCTGAGCCTGCCTCTTGTGTGATTAGCACTTTACCAGTCACAGCAGTATTATTCCAGTGACCAGCCCACGACTCGTCCGTTTCCCGAGCCCCCCCCCCCACAACGCACCCCACCACACTGGCACAC
>NW_014039860.1:47505-49537 GCF_001186125.1 Sphaeroforma arctica JP610 | reverse complement strand
AATATCTACTTGTGTAGTAGTAGGTAGTACTTGTGTAGTAGTAGGTAGAATAGTAGGTAGTACTTGTACTATCATGAATAGTCCGATATAACTCCACACAACTACTATACGCTTCATCACACGTAAGCGAAACCTTACTTACCCCCAACGACGCGAGTGAGATGGGCGGCCCTTCTATGGAGGCCAACTCAACTATACCTACACAACACCACACAACGAGAGAAGGAGTGAGTACTCAAGCAACAGGGCTTCTAGGGTTTAGGTGATATGGAGGCCAACTCAACTATACCTACACAACACCAAACAACGAGAGAAGGAGTGAGTACTCAAGCAACAGGGCTTCTAGGGTCTAGGTGATATGGAGGCCAACTCGAATATACCTACACAACACCAAACAACGAGAGAAGGAGTGAGTACTCAAGCAACAGGGCTTCTAGGGTTTAGGTGATATGAAGGCCAACTCAAATATACCTACACAACACCACACAAAGAGCGAAGGATTGAGTACTTAAACAGAAGCGTTGCTCGACATGAGCTATGCTTTAGGGTTTTAGGGTTTTTCTCATTCGAGGATACTCACACACGGCTGTGCACTGGCGCCCCAGTACTGGGTGATGAAGCAGGCTATGTCTATGCATAGCCTCTGGTGTCCACACCACACACGTGCAGAAGCAGAACTCTACAGGGCATGACTGAACTACACCATGCACACAGTCCGCACAAACAGACAAAGAAATCGGATATCTGCCGAGAAAATAAACTTAGTTTGCTTGTTAATACGCTAATCGATGTGCTTATTAATGTGCTTGTAAATTTGCTCAATACTATACTTATTAATATGCTTTATTAATGTACTTATTGATATGCTTATTAATATGCTTATTGATATGCTTATTAATATGCAAATTAATATGCTTATTAATGTGCTTGTTAATGTGCTTAACATTGTACATATTAATATACTTATTGTTATGCTTATTAATATGCAAATTTTATTAATGTGCTTGTTAATGTGCTCAACATTATACTTATTAATATACTTATTGATCTGCTTATACATATACATATTATTGTGCTTGTTAATGTGTTTAATATTATATTTGTTAATATACTTAGTGTATATTAATATGCTTAATCATATGCTTATTAATATGCTCAAAACTATACTTATCAATATGCTTATTGTATCCATCCGCACATACAAAGTAGGTGCGGGCTTTCGACCAGCAATGTTCTTGACCTCTCCAATATGTATTGCCTAGTACAGTCAGGCTGTGATGGTATTGCCTAGTACAGTCAGACTGTGATGGTATTTACTAGTACAGTCAGACTGTGATGGTATTGCCTAGTACAGTCAGACTGTGATGGTATTTACTAGTACAGTCAGACTGTGATGGTATTGCCTAGTGCAGTCAGACTGCGATGGTATTTACTAGTACAGTCTGACTGTGATGGGCGTGTTTTTATGCTTGCGACTCTGTCCCTCAGTCTGCCATAGTGGTCGCAACTAAGGCCTGTTTGCAAATTCCAGGTGAACTTACATGCTTCACGGTACAATGCCTCTGAAAAATTGGATTCGAGCGGTCCTAATTTTTATGTCGATGCCAAACCTAAAACTTCGACATACCTAATTTTATGCCTATGAAGTGGTCTACAAGACCTTCCAGTGTCTCCGCTTGTAGGAGTGGCGTGAGCATATCCATTTGCCGTTCCAGAATTAGCATTGTCCCGATTCTGCGTTTTGGCTGTCCCATCTGCACTTGCGGTTCAACGAAATTCGAAATCAAATTCCAAAATCAAATTCCAAAATCAAATTGGCAAAACATGAGAGTATGCTCTGGATTCTATCCAGTACTTCCAGTCAATGAGCGCAGCTATTCAGTTGGATCACGCATGTACCTATAATGACACACAGTGGAGGATAAATATACATACATACATTTATATATATATATATATATATATATATAATATGTGTGTGTGTGTGTGTGTGTGTGTGTGTGTGTGTGTGTAGAGAAGAGTGTGTAGAGTA
>NW_014039860.1:45903-47485 GCF_001186125.1 Sphaeroforma arctica JP610 | reverse complement strand
AATATGTGTGTGTGTGTGTGTGTGTGTGTGTGTGTGTGTGTGTGAGAAAGAGTGTGTGAAGATATTTCCCGTGAGTTGTCATGAATATGACACAGGTATTTATGTAATCATCAAATTCAGGTGGGCATTGAAGAGCGTATTAGAAGTCCTATATGAGATATACTCAATCAGCCGAATACACATGTACACACATGCGCAACTTTAACATAGAGTGCACACTTCAGGGTTGACCTGAACACACTCATACACACAATAGCCTACATACCCCAAACGTACTCGGCATCAGTTCGTGTCCACAATCATATATACATTAACGTAAAAACAAACTAGTTATATAGTATACATAACAGGTATAAAACATAATTTACACACATATAAATTGAACATAATACACACACACACACACATGTATATATATATATATATATATATTCATACACACAATAGCCGACATAGTCCAAGCGTACTCTGCACCAGTTGGTGTCCACAGCCGAGCATCATGTATATACATAAACGTATATACAAAATAGCTATATAATATACATAACAGGTATAAAACATAAAATACACACATATATATTAATCATAATACACACACACATATATATATATATTATGTATATATATATATAAATATATATATATAAATACATATTCTTATACACACAATAGCCGACATACCCCAAGCGTACTCTGCACCAGTTCGTCTCCACAGTCGAGCATCATACGCCGACTCATGTCATAAACTGACCTGGCTGCCACACCCAGCCCACAAGTCCTCTCGATAATCCCGTTGAGTGCATGTATGGCTACCATTGCCTGCGCCACTTGGTAGTGTGGGGTTGTAACCGTGTCCTGAGTGTATGTGTTGTAAGATCATAATATATGATTGTGTGAGTGAGGAAGATAGTAGATATTTTAAAAATAGATGTGATATATGATTGTGTGAGTGAGGAAGATAATAGAGACTTTATTAATAGATATGATATATGATTGTGTGAGTGAGGAAGATGATAAAGAGTTTATTAATAGCTGTGATACAGAATTGTGTGAGTGAGGAAGATAATAATGAGTTTATAAATATATATGATATATGATTGGGTGAGTGAGGAAGATAGTAGAGAGATTATAAATAGATATGATATATGATTGTGTAACTGAGGAAGACAATAGAGAGTTTATAAATAGATGTGATATATGATTGTGTGAGCGAGGAAGATAATAGAGTTCATAAATAGATATGATTGTGTGAGTGAGGAAGATGATAGAGAGATTATAAATATATGTGATATATGATTCTGTGAGTGAGGAAGATAACAGAGAGTATATAAATAGATATGATATATGATTGTGTGAGTGAGGAAGATAATAGAGATTTTATAAATAGATATGATATATGATTGTGTGAGTGAGGAAGATAATAGAGAGCATATAAATAGATATGATATATGATTGTTTGAGTGAGTAAGACAATAGCCTTGCCAAGCCCACAAGTCCTCTCTATAATCCCAATGAGTGCGTGTATGGCTATCATTGCCTGGGCCACTTGGTAGTGTCGGGTGGGAACCTTGCACACACACAC
>NW_014039860.1:40000-41134 GCF_001186125.1 Sphaeroforma arctica JP610 | reverse complement strand
GTGTGAGTGTGTGTGTGTTTGTATACGTCTATAATCCATAGTGTACATACATACATTTACCTATAGGTCTATTTACTATAGTATACATATATGTATATACTTTAGAGTGTACTATAATATAGATCAGTTGTGGGCGGGCTCTCATATTCACGCACACATGTATAGTTACGAGATAGTTTCGAAGTTGCTTGTGTAGGGAACTTAGAATGCCTGTAGTTTCGTACAATACACTGTACGTTGGGCATATGCTCTAAAATATGCAGATATAGATGAACATGAGTCATATATAGATGTACATAAGTCATATGTATGTGTACATGAAATATATAGATGTATGTGAACCATATATCTATATATGAATGAATCTTCTTTCTGCCTCGTATTGAACTCACTTTCTTGGTCAGAATCGTTGGTTTCGTAAACTGAAAGTCCACACCCATCCACACCACCATTGAGCAGCAGCTCACGGTCATACACTGTTCTACTGGATAATTGACAACTATGAGCGGCCTAGTAACACCCACCAAACGCATCCTGCGACCTCTGCTGAACGTAGTGCTGGTGGACCCATGTATCCCACAGAACACCGGCGCCATCTCAAGGCTCTGTGCGGCGACTAAGGTACGCAGGCGAGTACTTGACGTATAGGTGTATGCTTGCATAGTTGCTCTCACAACGTGTGTGTGAGTGCGAGTGTGAGGCTCCTGGATAATTGTCTACTGTCAGTGGTCTAGGCACGCACACCAAACGCTTTCGACAACCGTTGCCTAATTCGGGTTTGGGCGACATGTTGTGTGTGTGCGCAGTGACCTGTGTTTATTTTCCGGGTGTTCTATTGAGAACCATTGAATGGGTATGTTCGTGACTGCTGCACTCGTTTTTTCAGTGGTGGATTCCTGGATTATTGGCCATTATAGGTGGTAGGTATGCCCCACCACACCACATGTGTTGGTCGCCACAAAACTGTATGACAGTCCTTAGCAATTCAATTGGACGATCCAAAACGTATAGGCAGTCTCATTTCTAAACGACACGAACGCATTTGGCCACACCAACCTGCAGGTGCACATGATTATTGCGGGCACCCCTAAATTCAAGGTATGTTGTGACCCTATAGTCAGAGTATACACACAC